>NC_092814.1:259975300-260267800 GCF_023375885.2 Dermacentor andersoni | reverse complement strand
GGAGTCAAATCAGGTGAATGAGGAGGATGCCCCATCACAGTAATGTTTTTGCTGGTCAGAAACGGTTTGACAGATAGGGCCGTATGAGCGGGTGCATTGTCCTGGTGCAACAGCCATCCATCACTCCCCACCTGTGACCTTTCTTTCCTAATTTTTTCACGAAGTCTTTTTAGTACTTCAATGTAGTAGTGTTGATTAACAGTCTGACCACTAGAAACCCACTCAATCATTACAATTCCATTAATGTCGAAGAAGAGAATTAACATTATTCTTGAATTTTGATTTTGACATGCGTGCAAAAAAAATTGGGTCTTGGGGATCCTGGAGACTTCCACTGCATTGACTGGCGCTTACTTTCCGGGTCATATTTAAAAATACATGTCTCATCACATGTTACAACAGATTCCAACAAATTTGGCTCATTTGCAATGCGTTATAACATGTCCAAACACACGTCTTTACGGCACTGTTTTTGGTCAACGGACAGAACTTTTGGAACAACCTTCGCACAAATCTTCCTCATGTGTAATTCGTCCGTTAAAATGCGTCGAACAGCTTCCCTATCCAAGTGAACCAACTCCGCCACTGCACGAACATTTAATCTTCGGTCATCACTGATCACATCACGAACTTTGGCAATGTTTGGGTCTTTAATCGCTGACCTTGGGCGCCCAGCACGTTCATCATCTTCCACGCTGTCTCTTCCCCCTGAAAACCACTTATGCCATTCAAACACACGTGCAAGAGACGAAGTTACATCTCCATAAGCCTCGGTTATTATTTGAAATGTTTCCGTGGCTGATTTCTTAAGTTTCGCAAGAAACTTGATGTTGATTCGCTGTTCAGTTTTTACATCAGACATTATTCCGGCAGAATGCAGTTGCACATGTTCACTCAATGACGCAGCACTCCCTGGGAAACTGGCGTGATCGGTTCCGTCAAAACTAGACGCATGAATAGAGGAGGTGTGTGGGATTACGTCAGCAAAACAGTTGTTGGCAACTCCACTTTTTTTTCAAGCTACACACTTAGTCTCGTTTCTTTTGTGTCACACCTCTTATACCATAACCCTGTTCGCCCAGCTCCGTCGGCAGTCTTGTAATGAGCCAATTACCTCAAAGGAAACCATGATTTTCTCTGAAGGCGCTGCAGCATTCTTCTGACAGTAATGTATGGTCCTTCTCAAACTAACATTCTTAGCCCTGTGCCAGTGGGCACTGCACAGTGGCAGCTCGGAAGCCTCTAAGGAAAAGCTGTGCAGAATTGCTATCCTTGTTCAAAGGTATTAATTCCACACGCGGAGCGAAGCTGCATTATATACGTATAACGCGCTGTCGGCCAAAGCTGAATTTATGTAACATAACGCTCGAACGCCTCGGCAGCGTAAATAAAATAAAGGGAAATTTAAGGAAGCCTCATCGTTAGTTGGGCTTGAACAAAAACTCTACGGCTGTGACCCACTGTACTACTCCACAGCCGCATTCCACGGCGCGCGAGCACAAAAAGAAAGAAAGAAACAAAAGAACTTGGGGTATAACATTAGCTTCCTAATTGACAAGATGGTTTGAGGGAATCACGCTAGTGGTAGCATCAGAAAACGAGAAACTGCTTCTTTCATGTTTGAAATGAAACATGAAAAGAACCCTTGAGTAAGCATAATGGTGTTGCGTTTGTGGTTTACGAGAGCCATAAAGCGAAGCGTACTGACGGGTATTATTTTGAAGAGCATTAGTATTTTTTCCTATTGTTATTGAATAAATGACGGCTAAAATGCGCAGCACCTCATGATGTTTGGTCTTGTATTTTTTGTGTCTGTTTTATTTGCACTACAACGACTCCACCATGTGGACTGCCGAAGTCTTTGTCTTCGGGTTCGTTGGTTATGGTGAAGCACTTCAACTTTGAACTGGCTTGCATTGAGCGTAGGCGCTTCTCACGGAACTCGCTACTTGATCCTGAAAGAAAGAAAGAAATCATGTGTAACTTTGCGTAGATGAAACACTTGTCATTCAGCATTCAACGCTTTCTGCACAATAGTACTGTAGTATAGTGTACCGCCCCGCAACCTAATTTAAACAAATATTAAATATTTTTATGTTCATCTCGGTGTATTTCTTAATTCATTTTTTACACCTTCCATACAGCACTGTCTATCATACACGTTGTATAATTAGGTCGTGGCTTACATACTCTTATGCTCTACTGTACTTTCGTATTTCTTATAGTGCTTGTCTTTGACTTAGCTTGTGTTATACAATTTATTTCTCTGTTTAAGTCCTTCAATAAAAAATCGCAGCTGTCTTTCTGACATTACAAATGTATTTGTTTTATTGACGTCATAGAAGGATATGCTGGCGCACAAGTACGGTGCCGGCTACTTCTCGGCTCTAAAAAACGTAAACAAGTGATATATATATATATATATATATATATATATATATATATATTTATTGTTTTGTCCAGTTGTGCACATGGTTTGGTAGCAGAAAGATCAGAAGAACAGTTGATGCACACAGGACAAGGTTATCACATAGCATGCAGTCAAAACAACACCATGATGTTACAAAGAAACTATCAAAGGAGCACAACTGGGAACAACAATATGACATAACATAGTGACACTAAAGAAATAGTCAAACCGATAATGCGAACCGCAATAAATCACACATACGCAGCGAGAGTAGAAATAATGAACGCTTTTATAATCAAGACCTTTTTTTTAGGTTCGTTAGTAACGCCCAACAATGCCACTCCCTTGAAGAAAATTAGTTTAAAGGTGTATAAGCGGCCCTTTTGCATGACTCTTGTTTGCCAAGATCCCAATAATTTCTTTAGACTGGGTGGTCTACGGTCTAATGTGATTAAAAACAACATAACTCTCTGTCTTAGTGTGTCATAATGTAGACATACTAAAAGAAGGTGATATGGTTCTCCGTCAACAAAGCCACACTAACACTGGGGAACTTCACTGTCGAGTTCTGCGCAAAACGTGTTTTGTGTAGGCGGTCCCAAGGCCATAATCGATGAATTAGCGTTTCTATGTAAATTTAATGGAATGCTGAAATGAACAAGCCGATCGTTATATAATAGATCAAGACTCTAGGAATTTTTGTCAAACCATGTCTTTCTACGTATATTGAAAATGTTGGTTTTAGAATACAGCGCACTTATATTATTATTATTATTATTATTATTATTATTATTATTATTATTATTATTATTATTATTATTATTATTATTTTGTTGTCGATCGTCAGTAATAATGTTATCATTGATACAGGGAAAATGCGGCATCTATCCGTTCGTAGCAATTGCTACAAAGGAAACCGATACGGGTTCCTCGAATTACTTCTCTCCAACTTGCGAGGTTCCGCAGAACTATTACGTCAAATTTTATTATTATTTGATGATCACATAACATATGTACTCTTTCTTCCTGCTAGTTCATGTATGTATATCCGCCTTTTTTCATGTAACACTTACCATATGCTTGGTGTCCTGACGTCCAGAAATTTCGATCAATATTATTTTTGTATGTTATATGTTATGTAATTGACATACTTCTTGTACTCAGCCAAATGTGGCAGACGCTTCACCGGCTGTGTACGTATTTTATGCCAATTCTCGCGGGCGCCAGTACCAAGATCAACAGGTTTTTCCTGGACATGATAATAAAGTCGCTCTATTTATTTATTTATTTATTTATTTATTTATTTATTGATTGATTGATTGGTTGATTGATTGATTGTGATTGCGGTGGTGGTTCTTTAAGCATGTAGGTCACGGCAACGTTGGAGAGGGGAAAGACTCAAATACTCAAAGCTATTGATTAACGCTGTGCAAAGCCATTTCTAGAGCAAAACAGACGGGTGCTATAACACGTACTCACCGAGAACACTGTCGTCAGCACGGCGCCCTAAGGGAGACAAAACATAACGTTAATTCTATTGCTTTTACTGGTCATCTTAAAAACGAAATACACATACCAGTAGCTTTCGCATCAAACGAAAGCTACCCGATAAATGACTGTGCCTTATCACAACTCCTACGCTTCTTGCCTCATTGACAAATCCATGTCCTGGACATGGCAAAACACTCAGTTCTCATATTTTTTTTTTAGTATTATTGAGAAGATTAGCGAGGAAACGTAGCCACCAGAATAGCATGTCGGCTACTGCTTGTCATGTGAGAACTGTAGAAGTATAAGGCATAAAAACACATAATAAAATGTCGCAAACACAGAAATACACAGAAGGCGCAAGATGGTACAACAGAGGAAACACACAACCTATAAGGTGCTGGAAACACTACACATACACAAAACACAAAATGTCACAAGAGAGAAGGAAATGAGAGCTACAAAGCTCTGCCTTAAAAAAATAGGGCCTGGGAACAGTCTCTCCTCAATATAATAAATATTTGGGCGTATTTATTATGGACACGTAACGCCTCTTGCATACTCCAGATCGCGTTCGTAATAGTAACCCTAAAGTGAGCAAACTTGTCCGAACAAAGTTTGGTCACATTGGTTAAAATTAAATATTATTATTTTAGTAAATAAATGTACTTCAAGTAAAATTAGTACATTCAATTAGACATACTGCAGCAATACTATTATAGGTCGCACAATTTGCGTTAATTCCTTTCTTTATCGGTGGCCGAATAACACCACTACCCTCTCCTGCCGCTAATACATAATTTTATTCACGCACAAAATGAAAATTAAATTCTGGGGTTATACACGCCAAAACCATGATCATATTATGAGGCACATGATAATGGGGGGAGGGGGGGGACTTTGGTTTAATTCTTTAGGGAGTACCTAAATCTAAGTACACGAGCGTTTGTGCACTTCACCCCCATCAAAATGCGACCGTCCAAGACGGAATCACATCTGCGAACTTAAGCTCAGTAGCGCAACGTCATAGACTCGGGGCTACTGCGGAGAGCACTCATGCACAACCACTAAGTGAATATGAGCTAGAAGTTCTCGAACTCAGGCTCTTAAAAGCTTCTGCAGCAGAATGCATTTATAACCGCATCGTCCCATCCTGCCATTTGTTTGGTCGTTCACCGCAAATACAACTACGCTCTAGCATTGAATGCAATACTCACTGCAGTCATTCATTAAAACCTCATAATGACTAACTAGTGTTCAAGTGATGGTACATAGCTCTAGTGTTAATTATACACCCATTGCCGAACAAAAGGCGGGGCTAAACTGGTTTCCTTAGGTATGCCGCATGCTTAAGCTTTATAAAATGAGTTGAAGTTGAAAGTTAGGGTCGAGAGAGTGCAAGCGTGAGCTGGTGAAACCCGGTGAATTCCGTCGTAGAAATGTGCGGTGGCGAGCGAGTGAGTGAAGTTGCCGCGTAGAATCCATTCCGCACTATCCCGTCGCGAATCAAAGCGTCACATGCACAAATGCCTATTGATTCGTAATAGGAACGGTGAATAGCTCAGCGTGCACTTTGTACGGGTGTGATGAGACTCTGTGTTCTGTGTCACCGCCCGTCCTTTGACGCTCAGCAATGCGCTCTACAACCTAGACTCAGTCTGTTAGACAATAGAGCGCTCTCGGTGGTAAAGATCCTAGGACCATGGCCTATGCATTCTTGCAAGCAAAGGGCTACAAATGCTCTTCTGCACTTCTTGAAGGCTACTGGACTTTACGAACGCTTATGACAGTGTGCATTACTCTGGAATTGCGTTCGCAATGACTGACCATTTGATAATTATCTACTCCTTCTTTTCAATTTATCCTTCCCCATTTCCCCATCCCAAAGTGTAACGTAGCCAACTGGGCACGTACTTGGTTAACTTCCCATCCTTTCCCTCTTTGTTTTTCTCTCTTTCTCCCTCGTAGAAGATGAGGACTTAATAATCCCCAGGTTATGACATTGAACGGTAGCTTCAGCACTCTTTGCGTAAAAAGGTTGCCTGGCGTTGTACACATGCTTATGATTTGAGCTCCAAATGTTGTTGACGAGAATTATTTAGTGCGAATTTGAACGGTTCGTTCTTGCAGCAAAAATGATTGCTTCAGCCTGCACAGACCTTCAATGGAAACTAAGTTTCTTCAACAAAGCTCTTTTTAATTGTATTCCTCACGAATAATGAACTGAATTGTCAGCATCAGCACCAATGGTGTTTATGGTAACAAACCAGGAGCTAGAAACAGATGACGACTGTCAGCATCTATCGCACAGGTATGACTCACACTTCGCATCAGCCAAAATAAACAAGCGCCAGGCGTAGTATTTCAATATGAAGCTTCATATAAGTTAACATGCAACAATATTACACTTCCTCGAGTTTGAGCAATAAGCACTTACGAAGTCCACTCCAGCCTCGCACTGCTTCTTAAAGATGTCGTACACACGGTCCGTCTTGTCGCCGATGACTTCCTTTACTGTTGCCTTGAACTGCGTAAATAGTCGCGCTTTAGAAAACTGCGCATATTAATAGTCAATGAAGTCGCTTAAACATCTGTCATCAATGAACCTGGGCTCTGATACCCAAAGTAAAGCAAAAATTGTTCATTAATTTTTATTTGTATGCTCATTTGTCAATTCTTCCATTCACTAAAATTAATCAATGGCTGAATGAGTCATTCTTACCTCTGGGTTGACGTGATCTCCCATGCACTTCAAAAATGCCTTGAATTCTTCGTTGCTCAAAGCTATGAACCAACGAAAAAAAAGGAGAGAAAATTCAGTACCCATTCCACCCTGTGAAGGTAGTTGGACCGCGAAGCTGTGAGGGGACCACCGCCTACGATATGGCGACAAGACGAACAGTAAACCTTGGCAAACATATTATTTGGTAACAGTCGTCACCACTGCATTGTGGTCACTGTGATATACGGCTACATTTAAAGTTTCGACCGCAGAGACGTGCTTTGGCAACGTAAGATCAATGCACGTTCCATGTGTGGTTGTTGGCCGAGTGACATCGGTGAAGCACATCAAGGTAAACCCATCGGCGACGAACTGGACAAACCACCTGTTTTGTGGCTTGGCGGACGGCGCAACGAGTTAAAGCACATCAAAAATGCTCGGATTGATGCCAAATTTGTCAGGCAGCTTTGTGTAAACATAGTCAATTAATGGAATTGAAAAGAAAATTCGGTACATTTCGTTTAGGATGGAAATCGAACCCGGGTCTCTAGGAGCGAGACGGGCATGCTACCCCGATGCCACGGTGGTTCCACGACTTTCAGTTGCTTAGAGGGGTATGAGCTACTGCTGATGATGACAGTTTTTGCTCGCACTTTTCTTTCCGCAGACACGACTGCGCCGTTGGGGGGTAGCGGTAAACAGCTTGGCTGTAAAAAGGGTACGTCTTTCCTGTCTCCATAGCATAATAATTCTAATGCAGCCAAGGAACCTGTTCGTACAGCCACGTTTTACACATCAGGAGCATTCAGTGCAGTACACAGCGAGTACAGTTGTTTAGGAAAGGTAGAGGGACACTGAAAGCCGGTGGTGCTAGTGCGAAATTAGATATATTTGTTGAAAACCGGAAAAAGCAGCGAAGTTCCATGAAATACGGAAACGAAATGGTTAAGAAAAAGAATGCAAATCTCTTCATTCGTGTATATATATATATATATATATATATATATACATATATATATATATATATATATATATATATATATATATATATATATATATATATATATATATAATAAACGAGAAGAAAGGGGGTTAACCGAGGGTCCCGATTTTTCTTCGTCATATCGTAAGAAGCCAACATCCACTTTATTTTCCGTTAATTCATCGTTTCTTTATTTTTCATTTATTAAGCACAAGTAATTTCCCCTTGTTGTCCGTGGTGTCAGTGTTTGTTGGTTTCTTACGAGATGACTATATATATATATATATATATATATATATATATATATATATATATATATATATATATATATATATATATATATGCGTGCGTGCGTGCGTGTGTGTGTGTGTGTGTGTGTGTGTGTGTGTGTGTGTGCAGATGTAAAACGATTCCAGAGAGAGAAAGTCAATTCTTGGCTACTTGGCAAGTGAGGGCGACACTGACGCCGCAAGTACAGTGGCATAACTTGTTACATGTTTAGCACATCGTGCTATAAGACAACGTTCCTGACTATACTGAGGCACGTAGTCTTATCGCATGGTGTGCAGGCGAGAAGTTAAAAAGCATTATGGGGTTTTACGTGCCAAAACCACTTTCTGATTATGGGGCACGCCGTAGTGGAGGACTCCGGAAATTTCGACCACCTGGGATACTTTAACGTGCGCCTCAATCTAAGTACACGGGTGTTTTCGCGCCCATCGAAATGCGGCCGCCGTGGCCGGGATTCCATCCCGCTACCTCGTGCTCAGCAGCCCAACACCATAGCCACTGAGCAACCACGGCGGGTAGTGCAGGATGTAGAAGTGTTTGATAGGGTAAAGGGAAGTTACCATAGGTTAGTGAGGTCTAGGAATTCTCTTAAACTGAAGAGAGAAAGGGTAAAATTAGTCAAGAAGAAACAAGTCAACCTATAAGCAGTGCGGGTAAAAGCAGATGAATTCAGGCTGCTGTTCGCGAACAAATATGCCTATTTAGAACAGGACCAGCAACATAACATACAGTTAATTAATGAAACTATAACTATAGGCTCATTTCAGGAGCCGGAATTGAAGTGAGCGGTAAGGCACCAAGGCAATCAGTAGGTGATCCTACTGGTTGCCTACTGGTACAAGGTGATCCAACTGGTCCTACCTAAAGTGATCAAGTACGCAAGTGATCAGATAGAATACGCCGAACTGTGAGAACTGATCAACAAGAAGAAAGTAAGGGATATTCGATATTGTAAGGTGGGAAAGAATAAGGAATCAGTAAAAATGGCCGCAGCATGAAATCAGTGAAGAGAAAACTTGACATAGGACATGCCATGATGTATGCACGGAAAGATAAGCCGCGTAATATCATCAGCAATTTCGAAGCTATAGTAAAAGCAGCGCAATAATTCTATACTAACCTGTACATTACCCAGAGCAGCCACGATATCTCCATTTGAAATAGTAATGAACAGATTACAGAGGCTCCTTTTATAACTAGCAGCTATGAAGTCAGAAGGGCCTTGCAAGACATGAAACAGAGTAAAATGGCAGGAGAAGATGGAATAACAGTCAATTTAATCAAAGATGGAGGATATATTATGCTTAAGAGCTTGCGGCCGTTTATACGCAATGCCTCACAACTTCAAGTGTACCAGAGAGCTGGAAGAATGCCAAGAGCATACTAAGCCATAAGAAGGGAGACATTAAAGAATTGAAGAATTATAGGTCCATTAGCTTGCTTTCAGTAATGTATAAAATATTCAAGATAATTTCCAATAGAATCAGGGCAACACTTGACTTCAATCAACCAAGAGAAAAGGCTGGCTTCAGGACGGGATATTCTGCAATGGATCACATCCATGTCATCACTGGAATGATCGAAAAATCTGCGGTCTACAGTCAACTTCTCTATATGGCTTTCATAAATCATGAAAATGTGTTTGATTCAGTTGAAATACCAGTAGTCATAGAGGCATTGATTAATTAAGGAGTGCACTGCAGGAGGCATACGCGAATATCTTGGCAAATATCTGCGATGATCCCACAGCTACCTTGGTTCTGCACAAGAAAATTAGAAAGTTACCTATCAAGAAAAGCCTCAAGCAAGGAGACACAATTTCTCTAATGATATTCACTGCATGTTTAGCAGTATTCAAGCTATTAGACAGGAAAAGAGTAGGAGTGAGAATCAACGGAAAGTATCTCAGCAACCTTCGGCTTGCAGATGACATTTTCCTGTTGAGCAACACTGGGGACTAATTACAACAAATAATTGAGGACCTTAACCGAGAAAGTGTAAGAGTGGTGTTGAATATTAATATGCAGAAGACAAAGATACAAAGATAATGTTCGATAGACTGGCAAGGGAACAAGCATTCAGGACCGCCAGTCAACCTCTAGAATGTGTACAGGAGTACGTTTATCAACGTCAAGAAAACTCACAGAAGAATAAAAATGAGTTGAAGTGCATACGACAGACATTACCAGATCATAACTGGGCGCTTACGACTGTTGTTGAAAAGCAAAGTGTGCACTCACTGCATTCTACCGGTGCTCAAATATGGGAGAAGAACTTAGAGGTTAACAAAGAAGCCCGAGAACAAGTTAAGGCCCGCGCAAAGAGCGATGGAACGAAAAAAGTCGCAGCTTCGCCGGAAAGACGAAGCATAGATTGCGATAGCAAATTAGCAGACAGCTATACGAAATGAGAATAGTAGCTTTATCGGCTGTATAAACTCGTATAGATTTGCTCACTAAACAAACACGGTGTCACGCGCACACAGGCAAACAAAAGCCCATCCCACTCGATGACCGCGTACCCTCGCTGTCAAAACGCGAAGAGTGGCCGCAGCAACGAATGAATTGGCCATCGTGCTGCCTCTCGCTTCAATGCGAACTATAGAACGGCGAGTACACGGCGTACACGAAGCTATCAGCACTTGAGGCACTCTGTCCTCATAGCAGATCGCTCCATACGTAGCCGCCGGAGGAGTAGAACACGCTCTCCTTCCATCTACCCAACCCGGTGCCTTGCTGGAAGACGGCACACTACCTCCCTGCTTTCCTCCCTTGCGAGCGCGAGATTGAGCCACCGTCGTCGGCTCACTCTCACACGCTTTCATTAGCACATACGTAATACGGCTCGCGGCGACGTTGTTATCGCACTTGAACTTTATACGGATCATCACGGTGACGGCGGAAATGTGCCTAGAGTGTCCATACAATTGCTATCGCAATAAAATGTTAAGCGTAACGTTAAAAGACAGGAAGAGGGCGGTGTATATCAGAGCTAATGGGGATAGCCGACGTTCTATAGCTGACAATAACAGAAAAAAATGGAGCTGGGCAGCCCATGTAATGCGTAGAGTAGATAACCGGCGGACCACTATAGTTATCGAATGGGTACCAAGTGGAGAGAAGCGCAGTCGTGGACGGCAGAAAATTTAGTGGGGTGATGAAATTAGGAAATTTGCAGGGACAAGTTGGAAACAGCTAGCGCAAGACAAGATCGCTGAGAGAGGCCTTCATCCTACAGCGGACATAAAAAAATAAGCTGATGATGATGATGCTACGCTACGCTGTAAAACAGGGACTATTGTTCTTTGATTGTTGTGTTCATATAGGAGGTCTATATAGGTTCTTTGCGTCCGAACAAAAGTTACAACTAGCTCATTGCAGAAGTGTTCGTATTGGTATTGCTCATGCTGAAATTTACTCTTGAAGGATACAAGCGGATGTACTGTCTTAAAAAAACGGGTAACAGCCATTTACCTCAAACAAGAGAAACATATTTGATGATGTAAGTAATTAATCAAAACAAAGATACGAAACTGGTCTGACAAAAGGAAAATGACAACTGTTTGTCTGCCGATGAAGCTTAGTAAATCATTTTCCAGATACTCGTGGCAAACTCTACCGCATTCGCACGAATATCTAGTTAAAGACAGGTTATCAAGATAATAGTAATAATAAACAGAATAGGAAGAATAATAATAAGAGGCAAGCGTCTCACAGCACAGCTCGCTTCCACCAGAAGCCTCAGCAAGGAAAGCTCCGGCTAGGATGACCCCACACAGAAGCAACACCTTCATCTTCTTGGGAGACCTAAGTTGTTCTCTACGAGAAACAAAGAGCAAGGAAGTCAGACTAGCTAGGAATCGCGCAAAGGCTCGGACGAGAGACGGCTGAATAGAGCTGCGTTGATTGCCCCGGTGAATTTGGTTATATACCAAAGCGCTCTCTCGCGAGTGTCCTTGGCTAGCACGAAAAGCACGCAGTCAGTCTTGACTCTTCCGAACGCGCTTACTTTATTTCTTACCTTTCCGCTTCTGAAGTTCAATGCTTGCGCCACAGCACGCCACGCCATGCCGACGTGTGCACGTAGCAAAAAATAAAAAAAATAAAGAACAAATAAATTAAAAATAAACACACCTCCAAAAAAAAATGCGCTGAATGCAAAACTGTCAGTGTCTTTAGGCCAAGATCAGCCGCAGAGTCGTGTAACAAGAAGCTTCCGCACAACGCTTACCTATATGACTCAGCCTTCTTATGTTCCGTTTTTGTTCGTGTCTGAATCCAATCGCGCACCTTTGTCCAAATATCACTGCCACGTTCCGCTTTCAGGGGCATTGCGTGTCGCAACTCATCCCGCCCCCCTTTCCCCTAACGTCTTCGCTGAAGCTTGTTGAAGCGGACGGCTTCGTGGTGTCACAAGCGCCTGTCGCGCTGTTCTCTGCGCTGGCGCAATGCTCCTTTCAATGTCAGCCGGCCCACGCTTCTCCTAGCGAACTTCCCCATCCCGAAGACATGAAAATTTTGCTGCAGCTTGCTTGCTTTCTAGTGAAAACTCTCTCCCTTAGATTACAAGTGGTGATTAAGAGCTGTGTCTCTTCTTCCGCGACAAAAATTTCATTGTAATCAAAAAAGGACACATCGTGACACTAGTGGCAGTTAACACCTTGAACATCGTTAATTTCCAACTTAGGCTTAACGGGCAAACTTTGATGTTAGTGAAAGAGCATAAATTTCTTGGAGTTATTCTTGACCGCCAACTTACATGGGCTTCACACATCCACGCAATTGAAAAACAGACCAATGCAGTAATAAACGTACTTCGGCAACTCGCAGGCACAACGTGGGTGGGATCACTCTCTTCGCTACTACAAGTTCATAACGCACTCATAAAACAAAAAATTGCTTACTCGGCATCTGTTCTCCATGGTTTATCGCAAACTTCTGAGGAATGTCTTCAACGTTTACTAGCAAGGAGGCTGCGAGTGTGTCTTGGGGTTCCGCAGGCTACCTCGAGTTCTTTAGTAATTGCTGAAGCTCGTCACCCCCCATTTCCAGTCATACGAACGGTTGAAACATGCCGACATATTTATCGCATCTTAACCCAACACGAGAAGCATCCATTAAACCTCGCGCTCACCGAAAGAAACAAAAGCAAAATTCACGATGTTGTTCGAGAACGTAAAGCATTATTACCAAGATTTGAATTATGCAACGTGGATGTTAGTTACCCTCCCTGGATGTTAACATACCCTAAAATAGAGTTATCGGTTGACGGGATTATATCTAAGAGAGACATGCTCATAGTAGCCGCACAGCAACTGGCACTCTTCCAAATTTACTCATTATACCCCCAGTACATCCACGTTTATACAGATGGTTCGTGTCATAAAAATTCCTCGACTTCAGCATTCGTCATTCCATATTTAGCGCTAGAGCAAACATTTAAATTATCCCGGGAGACATCTTCCACCACGGCAGAACTATTTGCAATCCTGTGTGCTTTGCGTTTCATAACTTTAGAAAAACATTCGCAAAAATGGGTTATCTTTAGCGATTCGCAAGCCGCTCTCACATTACTACAGAGCAATAAGAAATATTCTTTGAACACTTCGATATTGTATGAGACGCTAAAAGAACTTACAAAAGCAAGCGCAATGAACCACGTAATTGCATTTCAGTGGATTCCTGAGCACTGCAATAATCCTGGTAATACTGCAGCGGACACAGCTGCGAATCGAGCGCACAATAACGCAGAGACAACCAATCTTCCCCTATTTCGTAGTGAAGTCCGTCTGATCCT
This sequence comes from Dermacentor andersoni, assembly GCF_023375885.2. Classification (NCBI taxonomy): domain Eukaryota; kingdom Metazoa; phylum Arthropoda; class Arachnida; order Ixodida; family Ixodidae; genus Dermacentor; species Dermacentor andersoni. The sequence continues at coordinate 260,254,111 of NC_092814.1, read as the reverse complement.
GAGACAGATTTCTTGTCGTCTCAGCAAAACTCCCTGGTTTGACCAGCAAACTAAAAACTCGGAGTTATACTCTATAGACCCATGTATAAACTTATCAATACCGGAAACTCTAAGAGACAACAGAAAATTTGAAACTTTGGTACACCGGCTGCGTCTTGGTACTGCATTTACGAAACACTTCTTGTACAGAATAAAACGTGTCTCTAGTCCGCAGTGTTCTTGTGGCCATCCAGACGAAGATGTGCATCATCTTCTTCTCGAGTGCTCGAAATACAATACACAAAGAACGGTACTGCAAGCTCATTTGTCTATATTAGACAGAAGACCATTCACTCTAAAAAAGATACTTGGCTCATGGCCAACTGCGGGCCTTCAAAAAAAAGCGCTTCTTGCTCTGAAAAAGTTTTTAAGAGGACACCAACATTTTGGGAAAATATTAAGTATTGGATGATCCGAATACGCTAAATGCGTTACATAAACGTCGTTCGTGGTTCATAGTTGGTTTATGTGGTGATCGCAACTTTTACGCAATATCTGTAATTCTGTCCTGTACTTGGAGTGTATTACAAGTGTTGTGTGTTTTGGCTGTTCAAAACATCGGACTTTATATATGCGTACGTGGACTGAACTAATGCACAGAACTTTGCGACTCATGTACTGTTGGACTGCATATCTTTTATTGATCCGGTGTTCTACTGAGTGTTATATTTAGTGTAGCTATTCTCCCTTATTGCGTAAATTTGTTTCGTCTGCCAAGTGACAAGGGGTAGGCGGTGCCACCACATAAAGGCGCCAACCTCTCCTAACATTCACTTCAATAAAAAAAGAAAAGATCCTTGTACTTGATACCGATACTTAAAGAAATGGACTACGCTGTTGCCCGAAAATCAACACTGAATCAGAGTCAACATTCGTCCGTGTTCAAATCAGAACACAATCGGAACACTTTTCAGCAGTTCTCCCTCCGGCCTGCATGTTGATTCTATGTTTATCAACACTGCGAAATTTTTTGGCCGCATACCTCGTAAACGATGCGCGATAACAGTAGCACAGTGTTAATAGAGGGCTACAACATGTAAAGCGAGCTTTTTTATTTATTACGTTTCTATACTTGCAAGCCCTTCAAACGTTCACATGAAGTAAATAGCTAACCATCAAAAAACCGACTTGGAAAGAGCAGTACAAAGAATCGCTAGAACAGACAATGCGAGTGTGTTACTCTTTCCGGGGTAAGATTGCTTTTATTTGACAGAACACGATGTCTTACTAGGGTAAAACTTCGAAGACGAAGACTTCTCCTTGTTGATATTTTGCTGCATAATCTGCTGTACGATAAGATAGACAAAGAAGGAATTCGCATCCACGAGTGCTGGAAGGCAAGCGCTAAATTATCGGATCAAATGATCCGATGGCGTCTGTTGGGCACCTTGTATGAATTCCGCAGCTTTTGGTAGCATTTCCGCACATTCCAAGCATATATATATATATATATATATATATATATATATATATATATATATATATATATATATATATATATATATATGTGTGTGTGTGTGTGTGTGTGTGTGTGTGTGTGTGTGTGTGTGTGTGTGTGAGTGTGTGTGTGTGTGTGTGTGTGTGCGTGTGTGTGTGTGTGTGTGTGAGTGTGAGTGTGTGTGTGTGAGTGTGTGTGTGTGAGTGTGTGTGTGTGAGTGTGTGTGTGTGAGTGTGAGTGTGAGTGTGTGAGTGTGAGTGTGAGTGTGTGTGTGTGTGTGTGTGTGTGTGTGTGTGTGTGTCTGTCTGTCTGTGTGTGTGTGTTACGCCCCAGCTTAGTGATATATCATCTGCCTCGTATACTGGAGGTACTGGGTTCAAATCCCGGTGCGACCGGACACCTACTGGTTTTTCTAATGGGTTGAGATACCTCCCGGCCTAATGTTGGGATACCTGTGGAGATTCACATCTCAAAAACTGTCCCTATAAAGATTATGTGGCTGAGTAGCATATGGTGCTGCTGGGCGAATTGGTTGAAGTCTAGAGGGTACAAATTAGCGCGACGTGGAAACACAAGACTTAGTAGCAAGGGGTAGAGCTTAGCGCTTGCTCTGTTCATTTCTAAAAAAATTAATTATGGGGTTTTACGTGCCAAAACCACGATCTGACTATGCACGCTGTAGTGTGGGACCCCGGAAATTTTGACCACCAGGAGTTCTTTAACGTGCACCTAAATCTAAGTACGCGGTTGTTTTCGCATTACGTCCCCATCGATATGCGGCCACCGTGGCCGGGATTCGACACCGCGACCTTGTGCTTAGCATCCGAACGCTATAGCCAGTAAGCAACCCACGGCGGGTTGTTCATTCGTACTCCCTCCTACTAAGTCAATGTTTTCGCGTCGCGCTAATGTGTACACCCTTAAGATAATGTGCTGGTCTCTGGGCACCCCTTGGCGTACCACAGACAGCATCTGAAGGGCTGTGGGAGACAGACTAGAGCTGCCGCCAGCTACCTACCAGTAAAATAGTTACACGCGTGCTCCCGGTCAGGTGTTCGGCTTTTATGGTACCTCAATGCTTGGAAAGGGGTGTTTTTCCCCAAGCCGACTGTGTCCTTACTTAATAGCTGCATTGGTACGCCACGTGTGAAGTGGCCCTAACCTCCTTTTTTTTCTGTGTTCATGAGGGTTTAGAGGGGATTTTCCTCCCGCAGGCATCTTTCCCAAGCGTATAATCTCTGAAGAAAGCCGAGTGCCAGACCGGGGTACACTGCTGCCTGTATTGAACGAACCAGTGGGGGCCCCGTTGAGGTGGGAATCGAACTCACAACCAGCCGCAACCGAGGCGAGTGCTCAACCACTAGGCCATGGCTGCTTTTCTTCTTTCTTCGTCCAATAACAATAACACATGATATGATGCAAGAGGCCAAAGGTTCATATGAAAGCAGAGGTGCTCGTTCATATTTTATTTGTGGCTGATTTTACATCATTTGATTATGCAGTAACAGGTATAAGGCCATTTGAAGGAGAGAGAGAGAGAGAAAACAAGGATAGGAAAGGCAGGGAGGTCAATCAGAACAGCATCCGGTTTGCTACCCTTCACTGGGGGTGGGGGAAAGGGGAATAGAAAGAGGAAGAAAGGGAGAGAGTAAGCACTGAGTACGTGTGGGAGGGACACGATACACAAGGACACTATAAACGGTCTCTTAAGCCGGTGCACTTCAAGTACTGCACTAGTGGACGAATCGCTTTTCGAGCCATTGACGGGTGTGGCCCCGGTCCGAGTATCTTTGACTTGGTGAACGGTCTCGAGTCCAGTCGTCGTAATGTTGCGGCCAGAGAGATAGGCGTTGGACATCGTAGCGAGGGCAGGTGAAGGAGATATGTCATTAATTAATGCGTCTGAAGCTTGAAAGGTTTGCAAGAAATTTAGCAAGCTTAGTAAGCGCAAATGTGAGCCCTCCTAGTGCGACAGCAGTATGTCGAAATGGGGATGCGTCATCCGTTTTCTGGTAAGGAAGTATCGGTACATCACAAAACTTGTTGGACCTACGGCAGGACATGTGTGGCAGCAGCTTGGTTTCCACACGCTACTTCCTTGTTACTGCCACAGAGAATGTTTATTGCGAAAGTTGTGTCGGTACATTTGACACGGGATGGGGAAGTAGAGATGGACGACAGCCGTTCGTGCTTGTGGACTAAGATGACACACCCATATGTCAGCCGAACGTTAGAAAAAAAAGTGTGTTCGTAGTCAAAACGAAAAGAAAAAGGAGAAGAAACAGACAGACACCAATGACAGTTTCATTCCCTGAACTCAGTCACTACGAACAGCATCTTTGAGAAGGGTGCCGCGGCTCTCCATCCTGTTTCCTGCAGTCCGATAGCGTGCTTCTTGTCACTTGAGCTTTTACAGGGGGGCGAATTCCTCAATTAATGTGCGGCACTTGGCAATGTGCGAAGAACGCTGTCGCCCACGCCCATGCGTCAAGTCGTGATTATCGCCCCTGCTAAGCCAGGTGCGGGCTCGTTCGCCCCATAAAGTCACCTCCAGTAATTATACTAGAGGAAACTATGGCGCTGCGGTCCTTCAGCCACCGTGGGAACTACTGGTAGTACATTGATATGTCCGGTCTTCGTGCTTGTGGCTTCAGACTTTCTTATGGCTTCGTTTATTGCGCTTTATCTGTCTTTATCGGCCTAAATTTTAAAGCCATCTATACTTTCATAAATGCAGAAGCAATAAGACTCTGCGTACACGCATAATCTCTACTAACTGCCGCGGCTGCGCCTGTCAGGGGGGTCAAAACGAAAAGCGCCAAGCTTCTCAACGCGTCGGCTTGCCCGCTAGAAATTTTTAAGGGTGTTCTATGCCGCTTGTCGACGCAAGCGTCCCTGGCGTTGTGGTTTCAATATCGGGCTCCTGTGCTTAGAGGTCCACTGTTGGAACCCTGCCGTCGGACAATTTTATTAATTTTATTTAATTATTTATGCCGCAGCACTTTGTTGGAAAGGATCAATTTCCAAAGCCACGATGCCGTTTGAAGCCAGGGGGGAAAGTTTAGGCAACACCGCGTACTAACCATCATTCCCAGACTGGCTGAACCACCCTGATTGCAGCTCCCGTAGACAGAAGTGCCAGAGTTTCCTCCAGTAATTATTGCATGAAACTCTGTTCGGCCCACTTCCTAGCTCTTAACGGTTGATCGCAGTAAAACACAGACGTGGACTAGAGGTTATGAAGAGCACGGCTTGAATACGTGTGAACGTTGGCGCATTTCCTCGCAGTAGTGTGCATTATATGTTTTAATAATAATCGTTCGAAATTATTGCAAACGGATGGAAGCATTATAAGCCTGTTTCCTAGCACATAACTGCTGTTTGCAGTGAAACAGCATGTTACGAGGGGCGAATGAAAAGGATCTCTTAGTCAAGACATATTACGGCTGGACAATTACGCGAACACAGGTGGGTTGCCAGAAGCGCACAATACCCTCTGCGACGGCTCAGTGTCAATGGCGTTCTGCTATTGAACACGAGGTCGCAGCTTCGATTCCCCGCCATCGTGGCCACATTACGATGGGGACAGAATGCAAAAACGCGTGCGCACGGTGCTTTGGGTTCACGTTAACGAACCCCAGGTGGACAAACTTCATCTTGAGTCCTCCCCTATAGGGCATCCTTCATTACCCACTGGGAAGTTTGAAGCGTCAAACCCAATAAGTTAACGAAACATACAATTAGAAGCCGCAGTTCTCGTGCTTGTACAAGAGCGGGTGCGCGTTCTTGTCGACTGATTTGCTAGGCGAACTCTCAGTACTTCAGCCCTGTTTCTCATAATATTCTTCAGGTCTGCAGAGGTGAGCCATCTGATTACTCAGAGAGAGGAGGGATTGCAACCAGAATTTAAGATATTATGCTATGCCGTGCACAGAATGTGTGCTCAAGCTGCTTCGTTGAGGCTGATCAAACAATCAAACATTTAGTGTTGTGGTGATACCGCGTGTTCTCAACAGCATGAAAAATGTATATTTTTAAATAATTTCACTTCAGTATACTCTGCAGCAGTCATCCGTTTGAAGCGGAGCTAGTTTTCTGTTACATCCACAAGCGCTCACCGCGAAGAGGCTGGGCAGTCCCGCTGGTGAGTTAATGACAGTAAACATAGGTTTTTAAAGATAATGATCTTTCTATCATCTATTCCTGAATCAGCGGAGGAATTCGGCGAGCCAGCTCTCAACCAAATTTGCAATGTGAAGTTCGGATTCGTAAAAACAAAAAAAATTGAGGTGGTTTCAATGAAAGCGTGATGGTGCGGTAGGGTATAACCGTCCTTATGTAGCACAATTTATGCCTTAAGCATAAATTGCACATTTTAAGTGTAAATAAGCATCAAGCACACTTAAGCATAAAGCACGCTTTAAGCAAGTAAATTATACTTTGGCGGACAATGATTCTCCTGTAAGTGATATTGCAAGAAACAATAGTAGCAAGAATAGAACAGTAAAAATGTTAATAGTGGCCTACTGGGTAAAACGGTAGGCCTAAAAAGATTCGCTCTAAAATCTACAAGAATAAAGTGCAATAAATCCAGTTTGTGCGATCGTGCTTGCCATATGTAGGCTTAGTCTATCGTGCATCGTTGCAAGCAGTCAGTGTGGACACAAGTCAAAGATTTAGGTACCATCTTCTTAAAATCCATGAGTAAATACTATCCAGTAGTGCAACAGCCATGCTCTTGAATGTTCGACTTAAATTTGTGGGAACTTCAGCATCAGGGGATAGAAACGAAATATCCAAGTTGAGATGTTTGTATACCTGGTGCCTTTTTTCTTTTGCGACGTCGCCCTGTTCACTGGTGTTTTCGACCAGAGCCACAAGACTTACGTCGTCGCTCCACAAGGTCCTTGCCACCGTTTCTGCCTATCCTCGTGTGAGCTGGCCTGCTTTATTATGTTTAAAACATCTCAAAATACTGAAGCCAAGGGAAGAAACAACCAGACGGATAGCCAAGAAGTGTGATCGAATGCAGGGTGTTGTATACATTGCTGGTTGTTTTTCTTACTTTAGTTGACAGTCATTGCTCCGTCCTTGCCTTTTCTTCCCTTCAAATTTGTATTCAATAATGCCACCACACCAATTCGCCCAGCTCGCCTTACTTTTGCTATCATGTTTTACTTGGTATGTCGAAGGGGCATCCAAGTCTGCAGTACAGGGTGTCCCACATAACTTGAGCCAAGAATATAAAAATTAAAAGCGTCTCGGAAGCGAATTGAACCGAACGTATACTATTCGCAATAGCCTATAGTAACTCAGAGAATTTTTTTGTTTTTCCAGAACTGACTAAATAATCAATTTTATTACCCAACTTTTTAATTATTGGCTGAGGACCCCAAGTATGATACGCAGATGTGTAGAGCACCATCAAAAACCACCGATCGAGTTGTTTCCTTTACGATACGTCTCTCGTAGTCCTTTCTTCCGGGTTTCAAAGAAAGCCCGCGAAATATGAGAAAAGTCACGTGACGGAGCGTTTGCGCAGTGGTATCGTGCTGCTTCAGGTATCGTACTGAACATGCTGCTTCAGTTACGCCTCTGCTTCCAAATGATATCATGGAACACGTATTCCCCATTTACCTCACAATCCCTGACATACACAAAAAGTCTGATATGCCTGTTTCGGCAATATTCCAATTGGCTGTCTCGCATGTTCGAAAGATTTCCGGATTATCTTCAAAGTTTCACAGATGCATCTGTGCACAGCGACGGTCAAGGCGCCTCTGCAGCTTTTTCAGCCCTTCGACTCAAGTGCGACGTATATTTCAAATACCTCATCCAACTTCGTCAACAACTGAGGAGCTAGCAGCGATTAATGTTGCACTGAAATAAATGCAAGAGGAGTTAACCACATCGAAGATTGCAATCTTTACGGACTTCCGCGCTGCCCTTAGCAGATTTCAAGGCAGTCAGATTGCTTGCTCAGTTGTGCGCAGCATTAATGACTCTGCAAGCAAAATTTCCTCACGAGGAGTATCTCTCGTTGCTCAATGGATATCTTCACACATAGGAATCGCCGGAAATGAAGAGGCTGATCGACTGGCTTCAATCTGCGCTCATAACAACAGTGACTGCCCTGAAATTTTGTGCAAGCTTGATGGGGCTCGTCTGCTGATTCGTCTCCACCTACTGAAGCAGCATCCAGACCAGCGCGTCGCAAATGGAACGTCCCCGACCCGTGTTCGCGGTCGAGGATTGCCTCGTCGTGCTAGAGCGCAACTACTCAAGCTGAGGGTTGGCAGCGTGAACGTTTATACAGACAAGGAAGTGTGACCCGTCCATCATGTACGTCTTGCGGCTGCTGCGAGACACTTCAGCCTCATATATTTGAGTGTCCCGCTTTCAGAGTGCAGCACATGTCGCTAGTGAGAGACTATCATATCCTTGGCCTGCGCCGTATGACACTAGCCGAATGTCTGTACCCCAGTGGTTGTGCGTCTCTAAACGATCAGACTTATCGCGCTCTACTTACTTTTCTAGAGTTAGCTAACTTAGGTTTACGTTTGTAGCGTCGAAACTATTTCGTCTATTCAGCATTCTGTAGTAGCGTGACCTTCAGTGACCGGCCCTACTATGTGTGATCTGTACTGTGTATTCTACTTTATTGTTCTAGATTTTTCCTGTTGCGCTTTCTTTCCTCTTTCTTCCCCTCCTTCCTATCTTCCACTTCTGTGTTGCTGTCACCTCCCTTCTGAAGAGAAGGCAGGCATTGTGCCCCTCCCGGTGGCAGTTGCCAGCCTGCTCTTCACTTTCCCTTTTTTGTTAAATGTATATGTGTGTTGAAAACAAATAATAATAATACAACGCTTAGCACATGCCGCAAATCGCGCGCTCTAATCACTTGCCACATGGTCATCGGTTAATTCCCTCAAATAAACAAGGAAATAAACTAAAGCTATACTCTTTTTCCCTAAAAGAAAACAAATATTTTACCGCCCCTCTTTATACCTCAGTGGTACTGTGATCGAGTACGTGGACACCTTCAGATCACTGGGGGCAACGTTCATCAGTACGATGACATGGGATACCCATGTTAATAATCTTTCGTCAACACTTTATAGAATCGTCGTAATTCGTGTAACAGGCATATTTTACGTGCCAAAAGTAAGATTACATTGTATTATGCATTTTTTTATTCCCACCTAAGCTATCGTTTCCTTCTCTGGGGTAACACAACGATGTCTAACATTCTAAAACTGCAAACACTGCAAAAGAAGATGCTCCGCGCGATTGTCAATGGATCGTATGATTCGCCCACTAGGCGTGTTTTTGTACATTATAATATTGTACCTGTCAACAAATCATTTGACTACAGATTTGCATGCCTTTATAAAACAATAATCAGAAAAAATAATTCTTTTATTTCTCAAATCGTTCCACTTACATGTCGCACTCATAATATGACATCAGAATAGAGTACTTCTGTATTACCAAGGCCAAGAACAAACAAAGGTTTTCTATGTTAAGCTATATATTGTACCAAAATTCCTGAATACCCAACTACATACTATGTCTTTGTCTGCCATACCGAAGAGCTTTATTCAGCAATCTATGCTACGGGGATGTCAAGTGTTTGCATGTTAGCTTACACTGTACCACTATGTGCGATAGCTTTACAATTACCTGCATTGCCTATTGTTGCCGACTACGAGACATACGTCTTCTCTCTGTCAATCTCGCTCTTTGTAACTGCATATAAACTTGTCATTTCTTTTTTTTTTTTTTTTTTGCCTTGTTCCTACTGCTGACTTGAAAGGGTGGTGAGGCCCGTCAAGCGGTGTATAATTGGCTGTTTTTTTCTTATCATCCCCAGTTTGTATGTACAGACTGAAATAAAGACATGACACTATATTTTTCTATCACTCCTGTTTCTGTTAAGAAGCGGCGCTTTTAAAGCAGCTCAAGCCGACGTCGGCTGGGGTCAGGGTCCAAGAATTTTGTCTTCCGTAAGGGGATGGTTCTCAATCTTGTCGAGCGTGGTGCTGAGGACACTTCTTTTTGCATTCAAACGACGACAATCGCCCAGAAGATGGGCTATCGCCTCTTTGCACCCTAAATGTTGACCTTCTGTACTTGTGGTCATTACGATGAGGTAGGAGTATAGGCATTAGTAAAAGCTACTGCAAGCCATGGGCAACAAATCAGAGATTCTTCCCCTATGGCAAGCCGGGCCGAAGGCGGAGCTTGAGATAAGGATCGAGGGAACAAAGGCGCTATTTTTAATGCCTGTCAAAGTCGTTTCTTGTAACCTAAGATCGCGAGCAAGCAAGCGCAGCTTCCCCGTGGTGTCTGTTTTTGACACAAGGATAGCGACGCAATTTTCACTGTCATGTGGAGATCGACCGGATGCGTCTGCTCGCTCGTTTCCAAGGGCACCACAATGACTTGGCAATCACTGAAAGACGATGTGATGTCATTTCTCAACTAGATGATAGTAAATTCCTCTTGTGTCCACGACAATTTATTTATTTATTTATTTATTTGTTTAAAAGTCCCTTACAGAGCCCTCCTGGGGTATTCTGTAAGGGGTGCAGTGCAGTAAATGCATACATAAAAACATAAATAGAAATAATAACACCTTAACGAAGTAAAACATCGATTAGTGCAGAAAGATGCGAATGAACCAAAGAACTTAACAAGACACACCATAAAAGCAAGGGAGTAACAATAGCATTCAAAGAAAAAAAGACGCAACAATGAACAAAAAAGCAAAGTTAACCCAACGGAAGCAGTGTCGTCGAAAAATGTCGTTTTCACGTAAAAAAGAAAGAATGACAAAAAAAGCGGACATATTGGCAACAGTTCTATGAGCAAGTGCAATGGTGACAGTGGCAAATTCAAAACATCAGATTTTGGAGCATAGATATTTTTTAAGATCTTGCTCTGATGCAAGGTTATCCGGAAGGCCATTCCACGAACGGATAGCTCGTGGAAGAGCCGATAAGTTAAATGCGTCAGTATCACCGTACATGCGCGGTAAGTCACAGTTGTTTGCAGTCTGCGGGAAGTTCGATGAGAGAGATTAAGGTGTACACAGGACGTCATACTGGTGTGAATGCATGCGTGTAATATTTATAAGAGAGCAATGTCACGACGAGTAATTAGTTGCTCAAGTGAAAGGTCTTGTTTAATTTGTGTTATGCTGCCCTGGAATCGCCGAAAATGGACCATTTCTGAGGCGTTGCCTGATGGACAAATTGAAGCGCTTCAAGCAGAGCTATAAGTTCGGCAGCCTTCGTTTATGTCAAGTGCGATGTCTTGAATTATATCGCTGTGGATTTCGCTGGAACGAATACAGGGACTGCTGAATTAGAGTGCATGATTGACCTTTTGCGACAGCCTTCTAAGTATAGCCGCCGAAACAGCGCATTCTTATTGGTGTGAACAGGAGGGAATAAAACGCTTCGTGGGGCTCAGCGAAAAACCTTAAGAGGAAGCTTTAGCTCGGGCCCAACTCCGACGCGGCCTATTCAAATACATGTAAGAACGCAAAAACGTTTTTCTGAGATAACCCCTGAACCGATTTTAATGAAATTTGTTGCATTTGAGAGAGAAAGTTAAATTCTAGCGACTGTTGGAAGCGGAATGTTGATTTAGGGCTTGAATTTTGTTAAAAGGATTTTCAAAAATTCAGACGTATTAAAAAAATAGAAGCACGAAGTTTGCAAACTAATAGCTCTGCATCAAGAACAGATATCGCGATTCTGTAAACGGCATCCATTAGACCATTCAAAGCGGACAAATTTGATATGTCAGTTTACATCTTACGTGAATTTGTTACGTTGTTTACGAGGGTTCTGCAAAAGTTGTAATTACACATTACTCCATTTTTTGAAATTCATGTGTAACACACCAATTTTGTCCACTTTAGATGTGCTATCACGTACAATTCACAGAATTGCGGTATCCTCTTTTCTTGCTGAGTTACGGAGTTATAAACTTGATAGTTTCGTTTTCTGAAAATTTGCGATTTTTGCCAAATTTTAATAAAAAATTGACGACCTAAATCGAAAATTAGAAACCAACAGTCACTAGACTTTAAGTTTTTCTTTTAAATGCAGCAAACCCCGTCAAATTTGGTGCAGTGGTTGCCGAGAAAAACGAATTCTCCTTTTACATGTATTTAGATAGGAGCACCCGAGCTAAAGCTTCCTCTTAAGGCAACACTGAAGCTTTGTGTATAGCATCCTACCAAGTGGTAAAATTTATTCTTCCTCTAAGCGATATCATCACAGATATGTCGTTACGGAAGTGACTTGTAATCGAATTTGGCCTTGTTTTCGCCAAGTCGCTTGTCTAATTTTCCAAACGCTTGTAGCGCTTTTTCCATCTTGCTGGCATTCGCCCTTTTCAGTTAGTTTTCTTTTATTTAGAAAAACAGCCACATAACGCCGTACGTTCCCATATTTTTGAACATTTGGAACACTGGGGTTTCAAGGTCGCCAAACTACGCACGCATCGTACATTCGTATGACGCGCAACTGAGACCGAGAAGGAGCAGTACCTAAAATCTGTCACCGTCCACGCTTCATGCAGAGCGGTGTTGCAATGAACGATGACAACAAATTTTTCCACTTTTATCTCGAATCTTTGTTATACGTTAAGCCCTCTAGAAGTATGCACAGAAACACGCTGTAGAAAAAATACATGCATTTTTTTTTTTTTTCATTTGAAGAAGCCGAATTTTCTAGAAGGTTCTAAAACGTAATGCTCTGCTTTAACTGCACTCTTTTGTTTATACAAGCCTCACCACCTATTTGCGGTTTTGATTGATAGGGCTCTATACACAAGTCAGCCCAATTTTATTTGGTCACACTTCCCCGCGTACTTCTGTTTCTTGCCAGAAATTAGAGTTATCCACGGTACGGCTTTCTGGCATTGAGCACAAGATCCAAGAACCACAAGAGCCGCAGCCGCAGTCCAATGGAATGCGACGCTCGTATACCAAACGAGAGGTGCGCGTTAAAGATCGCTGCGTTGTCAATATCAATGCGAACACCCCCGTCGCGCATCTTTCATAGCTGGGCTGTGAATGGTGTTCAAAACAACATAGCTAAATTGAAACGAGGGGACAGCGCCTCTGCGTATGCTGAAGCAGCCTAATAATCAAGCGCCGCAGTAGCTTAGTGGCTATGGCATTGCGCTGCTGAGATGTATAGATCGCGGTTTCATTACCGGCCGCGGTGGGCGCTTTTTGATGGGGGCGAAATGCGAAAACGCTCGGGCACTTAGATTTAGGTGTCACGTTAAAGAACCCCAGTGGGTCAATGATATTCCGGCGTGCTTCATAACCAGATCGCGATTTTGCCACGTGAAACTCAATAGTTTACCGGCTTAAATTTAAGCCGAGTAATTTCTCGCCAGTTGTTGCGGCCTGCACCCAGCCAAATACATATCGCAGCAAAAATGATAAAATGGCTCGTATTCCCACAACTTCTCGTGTAAGTGTGCTTCGTCATCCTCTGGCACACGTGCATTGGCCAGAGTGATAGCAGTCGAGTGGATACCGAGAGGAAAGGCTGCGCGCAACACGGAAAAAAGGACTACGTTAAAAAAAATTAAATTATGGGGTTTAACGTGCCAAAACCACTTTCTGGTTATGAGGCACGCCGTGGAGGAGGACTCCGGAAATTTCGACCACCTGGGGTTCTTTAACGTGCACCTAGGTCTAAGTACACCGGTGTTTTCGCCCCCATCCAACTGCGGCCGCCGCGGCCGGGATTCGATCCCTCGACCTCGTGCTCAGCAGCCGAACACCATAGCGACTGAGTAACCACGGCGGGTAAAGGACTACGCGATATGTATCGTAAAGGAAACAACTCGATCGGTGGTTTCTGAAGGTGCTCTACAAATTTGCGTATCATACTAAGGGTCCTCAACCAATAATTAAAAAGGTATGTAATTAAACCTAATTAACTAGTGAATCATGGTGAAAACAAAACAATTTGTGAGTTACTATAGGCTATTGCGAACAGTATGCGTTCGCTTCAGTCCGCTTTCGACGCACGTTTCATTTTTCAATTCTTGGCTCAAGTTATGTGGGACGCCCTGTATAGCTACTCGAATGCGATGCGACGAGTGTTTTCTAGTCCCTGAGGTTATTTGAATGGCAACGTAAAGAACACTGCGTTGCTTTCGCGAGTCAATAAGGTACGCAAGGACTCGTGAATACGTTCCACTTCCGCATTTATTTTGGCTTGCATTGCACGAGCCTACAAGAGCAGTCTTGCTTCCTTCTGGATCCTGCTGCTCACAACGGGGAGGGTGGCACGCACTGACGGTAGGCCGCCTTAATACCTTCCGCAACTCTCTCCTAGAGAAAGAGAGGAAGAGCACAAGAGTGAGAAAACATGAACACAATTGTCGCAGTACTCTTGCTAAACAAGCTTTACTTATTTAATATCACGCGGTATCATTATAAATCCTATTCATGAGTTTGAATAAAACTTTTGCTATCGTGTTCCCCTCCGGTGATGTACGGAGTGTGACTTCCAAGCATATGACACAAATGGTTTAGCTGTGTTGTTATTCATTAGAGGAAGTCAGGACGTGGACTCTGTTTGCTTATTCGTTCTCAGAGTGAGTGCTTGTTAATGAACGCTGGCGTTCCCTGAATAATTTCCAATCACTTGTAATCTACCGTGGGATCTTTTTTTTTCTTTACCTGTTACTATTTCATATATCTTCTATTGCCCTCAATAAAAACCTAGTTGCGAGTAAGCTCTCGTGCCGTTGTCTTTTTCTTTGTGTCCCTGCTCCGTTCGCGCTCTTTCTTTTTCAATCACTTACTAATTCACCCAGTTGTCGATTCTTTGCTTCCTGTACAATTCTCCGTGAGTTTCAATTGCAATTGCTTATTTGCTAACGCAGGGGACATAGCCGTATAAAATGATTCAGTTGTCGACTTCCTGCGATACTGATGTTGACGTTCAGGAAATCACGCGAATCGGTGTTTCAGGACTGGGCGGTCCGTGCCATTAGAAACAATAATTAATTCTTATTTGTAGCGCGATGCGTGGTGACATTTCAGTTTCGGGGCCTCGCTTATTTTTTTTCTCGGCCTCTCTCTCTCCTTTCTGAGCTCGGTGCTGCAAGGCGCAACATCGAAAGAGTTCATGCAGTGTTGGCTTCAAACTTCGGGAAGGCTCACGAAAAGCAAGTGTTAAGATATGCGCTTCAGTTCTATGTGGTCCATAGAAAAATCACTGGGGAATGCACTCCTGCCTACATAGGAAAAGCTTACTCACCGAGAAAACAGCCGAAACCATCTCGCCCTGCATGAGAAAAAGAAAAGGGGAGCACAGTTATACATGTAATGGCTTCCTCTACCGTGCTGTGAAGTCTCAGCACAAAGAAAACAAAATTTAAAAAAAAATTTCGTTAAACGATAGTTTTGAACTGGTGGTTGTCACCTGGCTTAACGGATATGATGACATCGTCAATATTGTTGATAGGCGCCGTAATGAAACACTAATCGCATGTAGTTTGTGCTCCACAACTATACTTATTCGTGATTCATGAATTCCGTACACAATGAGAATGCCCTCCCAGGAAATTTAATTTAATCTAGCTCTGTTAAAACTCGGGTAAAACGCGACTCAAGTCGTCCAAATAAACTGTGCCAAGGAGATCTGCACAAACAAAAAATAAGCAAAAGGCGCAAGCTGAAAAGAACTCTTGCCAACAACTAATAACATCACACCACCCTCCGCGTAGGCCAGGGACAATGGTGTTCCGCCACAGAGCTTGAGTTTGCAGGTGCGAAACCGACCACGCCTGTCGCATACCGATGGGGAGGGAGTGCAAAACGCTCGTGTACTGTGCATTGGGTGCTTTGTTAAAGAACCTCATGGGATCAAAATTAGTACGAATCACCCCACTACGACGTGCCTCATAATCAAATCATGGTAATGGCACGTAAAACCCCAGAATTTAATTTTTGTCTACTGATATCACACCGTCTTTCCACTGTGCGCAAAGTGGCTGTAAATTATTGTTGGTCCACAAACACGTAGCGAGCAAAGAGAGTTCAATGACGGAGGCAATATATCAATCCTCATAGCATAATGTACGAGATCGATTTCTTAATGTTACGCCTAAATTGGCAATTGAGGAAAAAGAATTAGCGTTCGTAACCTCCACAAATTAAATAAGCTAACGGATCTCAAGAAGTAAAAATGTTCTATTATATTTTCTACAAATTATTTATCCAATTCTCGTGTACATACGCATTCTGGCCTACCATAATACATACTGCTCCTCAATAAGTAGTTTGACAATTTCCCGACAACTTATTTAGCGTTTAATATTTCACTATCTTGGCAAGAATAATACCCCGGTTGCACGGACTCTTTCAGTGGCCGTCGAACCAACTGGGTGCCGAGAACAATCGCAGTTGAGAGGTGCTATACTGCAGTCACAGGGTCGCTTTCGATCGAGATCAAATTTTGCAATCACAATTGGCGCTTTTGCGCAAGCTCGCAGCAGGGAGTCATTTGGCCTCGCAGATTTCTATTGTCTTCTGTTTGAAGGCTCCTTGAGAATGTGCATGTGACTCCGGCAGCTTTAACCCCCATCGACATCAAAACGGCAGTTGACTTCAACTGAGACCGGCGATCGCAGTCGGGTAAAGTCCTGTCGATATGGCCGCCTCAAGTAATCGTGTGAGATGGGCGCTGCAAGTTCATTCTTATAAAGCCACGTATACAAGCTCTTCGACGTATAAAACGCTACTCGAACGTCATTTGTTCGCAGAAGCAAGCAGACAACAAGATAATTTTTTTTTCTCAACACGCGCTCGAAGTGTAATCACATGATCGAAGAGCGAGCGGTACTTAGCTAGAAATACGCCTTGCGACTGCCAATAGAACATCTGCCGAAACTCTCAATTGCCGTTGGACTGGACGGCAGCTAGAAGCTTCCGTGTAACGCAAATATAAAGGTAGCAAGCAACGCCAGTTTCAAGGGCGCACGCAACCCGTATTTTGTACCGCTCCACTTCGTTTCCAAGTATGCCTTATATTGAGTCGCATTAAGTGACCGATCCTTTTTCTGGTGTATGTAATGGCTCCGAGCTGAGGAATCATATGAGGAATTACCTTGCATCAATCTGAATTGTTATACCAACTCTAGCTTCAGCTCTATATAGGGGTTATCATTTTTGAATTCTACGAAATATTTAAAAATCGCCATGAGGTAGATAGCGTAACTCTTGTCCTTGAGCTGGATTATTCAAAGAGGCGGACATTACTAGCACCAGAAATTGAAGTACTTGTTCAACTAATTAGCAAAAATCACTAACTATCTTCGTGGTTGATTACATTATGGTACATACTGAAATTTACGAATTGTAAGCGGTGAGTTTGCCAGACGTATCCGCTTGAAATGAATCTCTAGGATGACAAAAATGTCGAGATATAATTTTACTGCAAAGTGTGAGACAGAATACATGGGCGTTCCAGTTAATTGTGTGTTCAATGCATAAAAGAGAGTTTTGTTAGAAACGTTAGTGGAACAACAATGCGTTTTTACGGCGAGTTTAGTGGCGCACATCTCCAGACTGGTGTCATTCTGGAAATTCATTCCAAGTGGGTACGCCTTGCGAATTCACCGGCTAAAATTCACAAATTGTAATGTGTACCGTAAAGTACTTAATTAATAAGTTAATTAGTAAATGTTTTTAACTAGTTGAATATATGTTTCGATTTGTCGGGCAAGTCATGCCCGCTTCTCAAAATAATCTAGCTCAATGACTAAAATCGTGTTACCTGCAACAGACGATTTCTTTTTTAAGTTCCGGGAAACTTTAGAATGATCACTCTGTGTGTACAACGTGTATTATGGCACTGTTCCTTTTTTTGTTTTTGTTTTTTCTCGTGGAAATATAACCTTAAGCGGTCAGCTGATATTTTTCTGGCCTATACTGCATCTATAAGTTTCTAATCAGCGCTGGTATTTATTTCAGTGCTATAATCTAACTGTCAGCCCCTTACAATTTCAGAACGCCCACCTCTTTCTGCCAGAAGAAAATCAGTCTATAGGTTATCTTTATAGTAATTTATAGTAATCTTTTATGCCCCACAGTTTCAAGAATCGGTACTTACGAAGTCTACACCCGACTCGCATTGCTTCTTGATCGTCTCGGCCATGTGGTCTCCCTTCTCGCCAATGATCTCGAAAGCCTTTTCTTTCATCTGCGTGGAGAGTAAATGATTATGTGGTAGAAAGAATTACGAAAGGAGTGCTAAGTAAATTGCTTGAATTTACGTGACATTTAGATTTTATTATAATTGATTGGTGGCTCTTTAATTGAGTGAGAGAGATGGTACCTGAGGCGGCGCATGTTCAGCCATGCACTTCATGACATCCTTGATTCCGTCATGGCTCATGCCTGCACAAAAAAAAAGAAAGGAAACAGTGTACACAACATGTGCACGCATGGGAATTGACTTCTCCGCTGCTGCATTCAAGCCGTTAAGGCACACAATCTGAAACGTTCCTTCCCTCAGTAAGGCACCTTTCATTGCAGTTAAGCTGCCTGAAGTCAATTCTGAAAGCGTCCTTACCGAGGAGTCCTTACAGGGAACGATTCCTTGGTGTTCCCTTAGCGTATACGGCAGCCCCGTACCTTCAAATTTCCTTTCCCCCCTTGACAAGCAATAGCCGTGCGCAATCGCTTCGCCTACCTGCTTGTCTACGCAATGTTCATCTGTGAGTGTGAGCTGCCGCCTGTTGCTGGCAGGCGCACTCACGCATTCACAAAGCCACCAAGGAAGACAGCCTCACGACGGCAGCATCGAATCTCCACGCTACTTTGCGGTACGAAAAAGATGGCGGCTGAGCAGCCTGTCTGGAAGTTCGGCGGAAAGTTTGCTTGCGCCATGAAAGCTGTCAGGCTTTCATTCATGTGTGTTTCATGGATTCGTGCGCGCAAAGCGTTCAAATGTAGCTGGTATATTCTTTTAGCTTTCTTTGTCGTAGCTAAGTAGCGTGAAGTCGCAGAAGCGCGTTCCAAATGCATTCAACTACTTCGGCTCGAAGCTCTATTCTTAGCTCTCAGATTAGGCCGTCTTCATTTAATGAATCTCCGGCGCTTCATGGCGATATGGGAAGTATTGAGATCAGCAAGTAAAAGAGGACAGGGAGGTCTTCAGTGCAGTGTATTTCCAATTTCCCGCGAAGCGCTGGTGGTGCATCAAATGTCAAAATTCCAACTAGCACAGCTCTCTGCCAAAAGGCCGTCTTCAATGCTGAACAAAATTGGAACACACCCCTTTAAAATAGCGGCACAGAGCTTAATGACCCGAAACGCAAGCGGATGCACCGTCAGCTAGATGTATACGCCTGTGGGCCACAGGGGCCCACAAAGTTCACAAAGTGCAACTGAACCAAATGTGCACCAAATGTCAACCTATTTCAATGCTTTATTAGCATTTATTCAGCAGGAACTGACAACAGCGGCACGGTGGCATACTTAGCTTTTCCTCAAAAGATGATGATTATGACCATAGAATGCAAGTTATAACATCATCTATTCAAAAAACAAAGTACGAGCAAACTTCGTAGTCTATGAACTCTGATACGGGCAGCGCGAATGACTTGCTTCAAGCGCCACCGCATCTCGGAGGCCATGTACAGCTAGCGCAGCTTCTTTCGTTAAGCCTACAGCACACAAAAAATTGAGCACGGATCTCAGAAACAGCGCCCAACTCTCATCAATACCTTACTTCCGACGCAACATGGCAGAACACTCTCGAACCTACACAGTAAACATGTCACATCCTTGAGGGTGTTACTCAGCTCGTCGGCAGACGAGCATCGCATTTTCTATATATCAAGGGCGTTCGTTCGAACTAGTAGTGAAATTAACGGGAAAATGTCACAGCTTTGGCCGGAAGGCGACGCACTGATCGCAATAGCTAATTATTAGACAACTAAACGAAGTAATGTTGGTCAGTGCTTAAGTAAGTTGGTTTATAGCTTTCAAAAAGCCCCTTGTCCTGTCATTGTTGTTTCATCATTGGTGTGCTGTCTCTGTTGGCGCTTCATCTTTTGAAAGTTAAGGTTAGTGATTTTATCAGCTGCATAAAATGCTGTGCAGATTCGCTTACTACCTAAATTAACAAGGACGTTGTCACGTTCGCACAGGCTAACACGGATGCATCTCACTCAATGACTGCGACACTCGCTGTCGGAATGCCGGGGCGAGAAAGAGCGGCAGCAACGGCGACCGAATTCTCCTTCGTGCCGCCTCTCGTTTCAACGCAAACTAGATGCGCGAGAATATAGCGCACACGAAGCCATCGGCTATCTTAGGTCGGCTGGCCTTCGAACCCAGCGCACGTTTCCTCCACGATAGCACGCTCATGGCCGCGCTCAGCCGCCGCACTGGATGTGCCTAACCTGCCTCCTCCTCCCCCCCTCCTCACCTAGCGCGCGTACATCTCCCCGCTCCTCCCCCCTCCCGTGTACGCGGGAGAAGACGGCGCGCACCATCCCCGTCTTACTCCTTTGAGAGCGCGAGAAGACACCACTTCATCAAGCGACCATTCCTTCCCGGTTCACCCTCGCAAGCTTTCGCTCGCTCCTACAGCACAGGGCGCGCGGCCGCGATGTTATCGAAGCTGGAGTTTATACGCAACATCACGGCGACAGCCATGACGACGGCGGAAATTTGCCTGGAGTGTCCACATGATTCCTATCGCAATAAAACAACAGGTTCTGATCTCGTCGCAGTTTTCACGGTTTATTACTTCTACGTAATACGTAAACAAATGACAAATAATTCATCCATAAATATTATTTGGAAGAAATTCACGGCGGTGGATTCGAATCCAGGAAGTCTACGCGTAAGCCAGACATTCTGCTCACTCCGTCATACGACAGCCACGTTGGACTTCTTCAGATACAATGTATCTTTACATATAATTTGTCCAGAAACTCTAGCTACTTCACTTACCAAAAAACCTCTCATGATATCTCATCTTATAGGGCATAACATACGTTTCTTATGCCTGAAGCCTGTTTGACAACCTTGTAGCTGCAAGCACAGATTTCAACAGTATAGCGAACACGCTAATGGATTTAAGAACACCTGTTGTGTGTGTGTGTGTGTGTGTGTGTCTTTTCACACACGCTTATTATGGTATGGAATGAGTAAAATTGGTGCTATATGGCTGTTATAGAGGGATTAAACTAAAAAAATCTTTTATCAGCCTTAATTGTGATAAAATGCTTGATAAACGTTTGAAAATGTTTGAAACGCGTGATAACAGCCGAACTGACGGACATGTTCCTTTCGTGAGGCCAGGTGAAGGAAGTAATGTACTTGCTTCCTCCATCCACACGTCATAGTAAGGAAACATGAAGGCCTCTTCACGTAAGTTAAACAAATGGCTCAAGGAAAGGAAGGTTTCGGAATTAAGCCCTAAGTATCTCACGCCCACAGAACTCGCCCCGGGCGGAGACAGCACTGCTTTATAAACTACGGTGAAAATATGCGCCTTTCACAGTAAAACCCACTTGTACACATCTTTTGAAAAGTATGAAAAAATTTTGCTGCTGCTTCTACAAGCTTGAAAACGGCAGAACAATTTCTTGATCGTCTGAGCTCTTACTGTCGAGTCGGTCAGCACCGCGGGACGGAGTACGGCGGCGAAGTGCGTCCTTAGCGCATCAGAATTTGACCATCGTTTTCTACGCTGTTCGTTGGAGTGCACCCCAGTTCCTGCTCTTTAATAGCTTGAAGCACTACTCGTCCGAAATCAAAAGTGAGCGCATCACCACTGTTGCTGCGAACGTCATATAATTTCAACGCCAGTTTAACACGCTCCAATGGGCGCTTTAAGTTCGCTTTTGTTTTGCTCGTAACTGTTATACGGATGACTTCCCACCTCTGAGTTGTTAGCGCTGCGAGGACATATCGAACGTGCATTGTTATGTAGGAGCACTTGTTGTTGGGCTAGTTGGTGAAACATATTGATTAGAAGAGGAGCTCAAATCAAAACACAATGCATTACTGTGCGTTACGAGAGCTGCTTGAGAGACGATGGTTGCATGGTTGCACAGTTTGCGTGCCTCCATACGTATGTTCTCTTTCATCACCATGCTCCATCTTACCGTAGAGAGAGATTGAGCGTGGTTCCTAACGAATCTTGGATAGCCTTTGCCTGGCAACACGCGTAGCATGCCACTACAGATAGGAATGACGGGAAATGAAGTGATACGCTCACTGCAATTCCCAGATAATGTAAACAAAGCGAAGCACAGCACGCAACATACAAGCTAGCTCATTAAAGTGTCTCAAGGAGCGATAGCTTTTGATGTATATTCAGGACAGGCATTAGGGTGGTTATTTATAATGGGAACAGAAATGCAGAGAACCCTAATCTCGTGACTACATTCCTTCAACTGCAGAGAGAATCTGAGATTCCTTCTGGAGTTTTTTCGGTTTGACGTGGATTCGTTGAGAAAGCACATTGATGCTTACTTAATCCTTCCTTGTGGGCAGTTCACGTGTGTTGGGGGCTAGCCACACACAGTTTCGTTAAAGACATTAGGTGTTTTACGCCAGCCGCTAATTTCCAACCGTAGCACTATTTCTAGCTCGTAAACGAATCGCAACACTTCTACATTTAAACAAAATTTCAGCAGTGTCTGGAGCACTTGCAGTGGTTAAATATTTAGAAATTTTAAGTAGTTTATTTTCTTTTAATTGCACTCCAAGCACTCGATTAGATGAAAGCATAGGCTAAATGAAAGTAATCAATACCACAAAATTAATCTACAATGACAACATATCTTGAAGAAGTTTGATATAAGGAAGCATAAGATTGGACCCGAAGCCGAAAGAACAAAGTTTAGACAAACTGATGTACTACCTCTCATTCCTATAATGACATAGTCGCTACACTGGCAGCGCACGCAGACACCAGCGCCATATTTACTTCTACTGATCCCACATTTAGCATGTAACTCAGTGCATTAACCATTCCTGAAATGCAAAAGAAAACACAAACGTCATTTTTAGCCCTACAACAAGCCTGAGAAACACAGCGGACGCCTTCGCATTAGCACCGATGGTTCAGTTTCTTCTGCAAGCTCAGCAGGAGCAGTGGTTATTACTGCGAAGTCCGCCACCACAAAATTCAAGACATCGCATTTTGCATCATCGACGGCTGTAGAACTCGCCGCCTTCTGTGCTGCTCTAGAATTCGTAGCAGAAGAACCGTCACAGACATGGTCAATCTTCTCCGACTCCAAGGCCTCTCTCCAACGCATTATGTCGCCATTTCGTCATGGACCGAATGAGCAATTAGTCACTAACATAAGACTTCTTCCTCACCCCGCAATAGAGAAAAAATGCAACATAGCCTATCAGTGGATACTGGGCCATTGCGGTATCTACAGAAACGACCGTGCAGATGAGGCCGCCCAATCTGCTCATGATGGTCCCCACTGTGTAGCTATACCGTTGTCGAGAACAGACGCAGCTACAGGGCTTCGTTCGCTCGCACGTGAGCTTGCACTCGCACAGTGGAACTCGGCGTAATTTACCGACGCTCGTCTCCACAATTTGGATCCGAATCTATGGATCCGCCTTCCGTCAGGACTATCTAGAGGCGAGGAGACACTTCTGTGCCGCTTGTGGCTTGGCGTGACCTTCACGAACGCGTACTCATTTCGGGTAGGAATGGCGAACAGCCCTACATGCGATAACTGTAGCTGCGAGGAAACAATCGCCCACCTTGTCTGTGAGTGTCCCCGTTTCAGTGCGCCCAAGAAAGAACTTTCAAAAGTGCTAGATATATAGTCTTGATAAACGCCCTTTGTCGGAGGAAAGCGTCCAGGGGCACTAACCGAGACCGTCCTCAGCACAGAAGGCTTTCAAAGCGTTGTTGCGCTGCTTGCGAAGAACTGGTCTTAGAGACCGACTTTAAGCAGTGCCGTATTCTCTTTTCCTTTTTTCCTGTATTTTTTGCTCTTAATTTCTATCCTTTATTTGTAATATCTCTTTTCTATTATCCTTTATTCCCCTTACCCCGCTTTCCCCAGCACAGGGTAGGCAGCCGGTATAAGAACTGGCTAACCTCCCTGTCTTTCTGTTTATCCCAGCTTCGTTCCTTCCTTCCTTCCTTCGGTGCATTATACGGCGCTGACTGACTCACGTGATATTTGAAAGAAATTGCAGGGTTGTACAATAGCTGTTCACCCATGGTAGTATATAAAGATGAATTGTATACCACCTTGAAATTGCTACAAACCCCCCCTTGAAGGGCTTCTTGAAGCTTATATAATTTGAACTCGCGGTTAGCGAAAGTGTAGCTTGGTTTCATTTGGCATACAGATATCCACAACTAAATTCGTCCCTTGTTAGTGTGACCCTGGTGAGATTTGGAGGGGCAATACGCGTTAATGTGCTGTTTAAATTATGTACGTATTTTGCAGGGATAAAATATTTTCCAGTGTCTTTATGCCTTTTAAATATACAAAGGCTGTCCAAGCAGCTGACGCGATAAGAATGTATATTTCGCTAGAATAGCAGCTTGGGCTCGTTGGTTTTCTATCCTGGCATTAACAGCGCTTGTGAAAGTCAGCGCTTGTGAAAGTCAGCGCTTGTGGTGTCGTCTTCGCGTCTCGTGTCCCTTCTACGTTTGCGCTGTTAACACCAAGATGAGAATATAGATGCCCTTGTATAAAATCTGTGGAGCCGCAACATACATATGGGGACGGATTACGAGCGAAGCTGTTTAGCTTCATACATGGGCTGCATACATGTGCTGCATACATTATGAAATCATACAATTTTTTTCATACGGCACCACACTACCCCGAAACAAGTGCCGCCGCGGTCACCGCACCTCCCATGCATCTGCCGCGACCACTGCTGCAGCCGCGCCAGCACCACCGATGCAAGTGACGCTGTAAGCATAGAAGCGCAGACCACGGGCACAGTCGCCATCGCCGCACTCTTTCCCCTCTTCCCTTACCCGGCTCCATTGCTGCAGTGCCGTAACCACACTCTTTCGCCCTCTCCCCTTCCGATCTTCATTTCTGTCCACGCGCCGTGTCCCCGATAGGGACGTAAGCCCCCCAGGGTACCCCCCCCCCCCCCCTTAGAACACATGCGGGGTATGCACGCGGAGGCTAGATGTAAACAGCTTCGCTTTAATGCTGTCGATAAAGTGGACATCCTCAGTATATGAACGAAAGTGCTAACTTTGGGCACCTCATACGTCGAGTGCAAAACAACCTTAAACAAGTAAAAACGTTTTCTTTTTGTTTAGTTTTTGTAGTTTACAGTGCCAAGAAAAGCAGCCGATGCGCGTTTGCATTCGTTCATATGGACAGAATGTACTACGTCTGCCATTAATTGATTTAGTAGCGCATCCAAAATAGCAAAGATGTATATTTCAACGAATTTTATTCGCTCTTCTCTAAATCCCGTTATTATGAACGAGTAGCTCTATGGACAGCTTTGTCTGCGAAGCAAAGTGTCTGTATTAACCGGAGGTATTATATGCGCTATGTTGCCTGATTATATAGGAAATTTCGCGGAAGTAACGGTTGCTCTACCCAGCAAACTACAGCCATTTCAACGTGGCTGCTTCTTTTACTTTCTATAGCTGTGTCCATCTACTGTTTGCATAGCCGGTACCTTCGAGCACCAAAGGTATCCACACAAATCATTTAACAAAAGGGGCCGACACTGTCGGCATCGGATAGCATTTTCATGCTATCAAGAAACGAAGAAGCACCAGTTAACCAACTGAACCTAGACGATGTAAGTACCATTAGTCATTCTGCGTGTGTTTAAGTTGCAATGCAAATTAAGCACACTTTGAATTAGGACATAAACAGTGAGCGAAGAAGGCAAGCCTGAGCGCGAAGCCAATCTTTCGGCAAATGCACTTGTCTTCATCAGGTGCCCCCGTCTGTGCTGACACTTCCCTTGCTTGCCCATTGTTTATCATTTGAAGTCTCCACCTTTCTGCGGCCCCTTTCTCATGCTTAAATTATGACTAGGTAGGCTTCATGAAAGAATTAATGGTCTTTCTTTTTTCGAACTGCACCTCAAGCCCTTCTTACGCGGCAATTTTGTTGCGGTTTTTCAATGAAGCGTCGCTATGCAGTTTTTAAAGCGCTTGCTCAAGGATTCGACAACGCACCGAACACGAGAATAATGCGGGGCTGTGTTCTGGCGTGAGGAATAACATTAGAAAAAAAAATAAAGGCGTGGGAGACATGATAGAAGGTACGACTCGCACCTGTAGAGAACTACAGATACGGCATGCAGCAAAGTGCACAGGAGAACTATACACGATTACAGTTTACAACCTAAACGCCCACTTGGATGCTTAGCCCTACATAGGTGGAAAGATCCTTCCACCTACGCAAGAGCTGATAGCATAATACTGCGCGAAAACGTCTCAGGAGCCAATGGAACGACGTATAAGCTGCTGCTCAGATTTGTTTTGTTTGTTCACTACCAAAATGCGCGTAACCAGAAGCAAGCGCTTACAGCCTTTCAAGATAAAGCGGCGTGTTAAACACACCTTAATTAAAGACGTCACTAGACAGTATTTACTGTTCTACATTGCGTCACCTTCGATATACTGGTAAAAGATTATGCGTGCTCTCTTCTTTCAAGTGCTAGGGTTTGATATTCTCGTTAACTTTAAGTTAAGATTCTCACTTGTGGCAAAAAACTATGAACACATATGCGACTCCACTGCGCCTAGGGCGCAGATTATACCATATTAATACTAATAGTACTAGTTATGGTTATATTAGTAGTAATGACAGAAAGAAGGAGAAAACTTGCTTACCACACAGTTCTTTACCATCGGCAGCTTCAGCTATGAATGCTCCGGCGAGCACGAGTCCGCAGAGAAGCAGCACTTTCATTTTCGAAGATTCGAAATTCTTTCAGCGAGAGAACTACTAGGACACCGAGGGACTTAGACTCGTCTAAAGCAGTGGTGCAGTGAGCTCGCTGGAATAACAGCTGCGGCTACGGTTATATATGCACGCTTTTTCTTGCCATTATCCTTGATCCAGGAAACTAAAGACCGGGACAACCATGCAGCTTCTTAAGTTTTCCTTCTTTCTCTCTCGTCACAAAACTTTGTGCTCGCGACTTGCTTTTTTATTAGTAACTGTATTGCTTTCCTTCTTACATATCTGCGAACGTAATAAAACAACCACACGGGAAATAAAAAAGATGGCGGGTTGTTTTGTTTCAAGGGCTAAGTGATATTGAATGACAGGAAACCTCAAATCTACGATGGTATTCCACCTTCTGACCGACCATTTCGACCTGCCATGTTCCATTTTGTGAATGAGCGTGTGAGTCTCCTCCTGTTTCGTCACCAACTGTCGCCGCGATGTCGCCAGCCAGCACAGACGCCCTAGCACGTGAGTACAGCGTATCTCAAACTTCCTCAACGCCCCCGTCCTTGCTCATCATACTCAAAAAATGGTATATCTTCGTGCCGTCAGAATAGCTACGCTCAAACTCGCTGGTGGATATGCGACCGCCTTTTTTCCGCGATGGAACAGCAGCGTGTTGTCTTTTGCGTTAAAGAAAGTTAATTCTGGGGTTTATATGTGCCAAAACAACAACCTCATTATGAGATCGCGCTTCAAGGCTGCCAAGCCTTGCTACTGCGTTATTGTCTATGTCTTTAAGGATTTATTTTCTCTGATTATTCTTGCTGCGCGGTGCTGCTCTGCCGCTCATGATAACAATCGTCGGCCCCGTATTCACAGATCTTTATACGTGATATGCATGTCGTCCGCAATCGGTCATTGCCCCCGCGATCATGTCGTTACCACGTCCATCTTATCACGAGGGGCAGGCCCCATGGCCCAAATTCAGAAGACGTCTCCTGTATAAAAGCATATCCTCTTTGGCTGGTATCAATTGTGATAGCGATCCGCGTGAAAAAGATACGATCACCGCGACGATGGTCAGTCGCGGACGGCACTTACGAAAGAGGGGTGAATTCACAAAGGTTTCTTTTCGTCAGAACATGTCATTGACCACCCGCCTTCGCTACTAATATTTTAGCTTTACTAATTGGTTGGAGCTTTTTCTCTAACAACACTTCTAGCATAAAAGCCCAAGCCTGCAATTCGTGTTGCTCCACATAGTATAAAAGAAAGCGGCCGGCCAATCGCAGAGTACTTAAGAGGAAGCTTTAGCTCGGGCCCAACTCCGACGCGGCCTATTCAAATGCATGTAAAACGCAAAAACGTTTTTATGAGATAACCCCTGGACCGATTTTGATGAAACTTGTTGCATTTGAAAGAGAAAGTCAAATTCTAGTGACTGTTGGAAGCGGAATTTCGATTTAGGGCTTGAATTTCCTTAAATTGATTTTCAAATATTTGACCGTTTCAAAAAAATGGAAGCACGAAGTTTACAAATTCATAGCTCTGCATCAAGAACTGATATTGCGGTTCTGTAAACGGCATCCATTAGATCATTCAAAGCGGACAAATTCAATATGTCATTTTACATCTTACGTGAATTTGTTACGTCGCTTACAACGGTTTTGCAAAAGTTGTATTTCCTTATGATTAAATATTTTTTATATTCATGTGTAACACATCAATTTTGTCCGCTTTAGATGTGCTATTAGATGCAATTCACAGAATTGTATTATCACGTTTAGTGGTTGAGTTACAGAGTTGTAAACTTGATAGTTTCGTTTCTTGAAAATTTTTGATTTTTGCCAATTTTTAATAAAAAATTGACGAACTAACTCAAAAATTCGAAACCAACAGTCACTAGATATTAAGTTTGTCTTTCAAATGCAACAAACCTCGACAAATTTGGTGCAGTGGTTGCCGAGAAAAACGAATTCCCCTTTTACATGTATTTAGATAGGAGCACCCGAGCTAAAGCTTCCTCTTAAGGCCAAACTACACGTACGCGCGCCGGCGCGTGAAAGCTCGCGCTTACGCGC
Source organism: Dermacentor andersoni (assembly GCF_023375885.2). Lineage (NCBI taxonomy): Eukaryota > Metazoa > Arthropoda > Arachnida > Ixodida > Ixodidae > Dermacentor > Dermacentor andersoni. The sequence goes on along the minus strand of NC_092814.1, from coordinate 260,225,605 downwards.
CTTGCATTTGCAGCGCTTCGGGAGTAACGGGGGTTTGAACATATAAGACGCGCGCCAGCGCGCGCCCACTTGGCCCTCAAGATGTGTTAAGCCGCGCCGCGGCCTCTGCTCAGCGTCTGCTTGCCATCCTGTAGGTGCATGCTCCATGGTCGGTGGATTGACGCAAAAAAATGTTTTGACGTCATAACCATAAGCTTTGTTCACATGCATGCGACACGGGGGCTTTGCTTCACCTGTACGCTTTCCCTGCATTTGCCTTGCAGTCTCCTTAGCAAGTTGCAAGGACGAACTCCCTCGTAAATGTTAACCTGCGGCGCAGCATCTGCTCGGTGTCCAATTTTGGCGTTTGCTCGCTACCGTCATAACTTACTGTGCTAAAATGGGGTGCACTAAATTAATTATGCAGTGAGCAATTAGGCCTTTAAAGCGTTCCGCATCGCAATGCATCACCAGTGCTTATGCTGTGGCATCATCTGCTAATTAGAAATCAAACAAGTTTTAAGGCTCGGCTCCGTGTCTGTAGTCCTAGCAGCGTGAAAACAAACAGCCGATCTCAATAAATACGGCACAACATACCTATTGCTTTGACCTCAGCTTGAGCCGAGACATAGCGATGACAGATTTTACTACTTGGTTCTTGCTGACTGGCGGAGAGCCAGTAACAAGTGCGAATTATGGGCGCTGTCGTGCGAACAAGTGCGAATTATGGGCGAATTATGGGCGCGGCCATGTTGCTATAGGCGATCACGTTTTAGGGTGGCTATTACAGTTATCGGCGGTAACTGCCACTCTCCCCGAGAACTCCCCGAGAACTCCCCGAGCAATTGGCAAAGCTCGAGGGATTAAAATTTAGTATATATGCGGATGATATCACCCTCTTGGTCAACCGGGGAAGTGATTCAGCCGTCGAAAGCCTGCTCCAGGCCGCCACCGACATTATAGTCGATTACGCGGCCTAGAGAGGCCTATCATGCTCGCCGCAGAAATCAGAATTGTTTATATACAATCCGAAACACTTAAGGTGCAAGGAACCGTCAGAGATCAAAATTAAAGTGGCGGGTAAGGAGGTACCAATAGTCGAGCAAATTAGAATCTTGGGCCTGATTCTCCAGTCACACGGTCACAATGGCGAGACCGTCAATAGGCTGCAGAATCACGCAATACAGACCCTGAGCCTAATTAGGCGGGTGGCCAGCAAAGGCCGAGGGCTAAAAGAGAAAAATTTAATTAAAGTAATACAGGCGTACATATTCAGCCGGGTGAGCTATGCAACGCCATATCTCGATTTGAAAGTGGCGGAAAGAGAAAAGATTGATTCTCTAATGAGAAAGTGCGTAAAAGGAGCGCTGGGACTGCCCATGTGTACATCAACAGAGAGACTGATGGCTTTAGAAGTGCACAACATATGGGCAGAACTGGCGGAAGCGGTGCGAACCTCTCAAATTGAGAGACTTAGCACCACGAGGACAGGAAGAGCCATATTGGCCAAAGTTGGAGTAAATCCGGACAGAGGCCCCACCCAAAAGGTGGAAGTAGATAGGGAAGTGAGAAAAAATCTTTTTATCCCCCCCCCCCCTGCCAAAAAACATGCACCCGGAACATAGCAAAGACAAGAGGCATAAACGAGCCGAAGCATTAAAAATTAGATTCGGTAATATCTCGGAACATGAGGTGGCCTATGTAGACGCGACGGGAGGTAGCGGCAGTTTTACGGTGGCAACGGCCGTCAGCGGCCGGGGTATTCCCGTGACCGCTGTCACTCTGCGCGGGCGCAACATAGAAGTTGCCGAGGAAATTGCGATCGCATTAGCTTGCGCTGGAACGGAAGCGAAATTTGTGATCAGTGACAGCAAAACTGCCATACAAAATTTTAGCAAGGGAAGGATCTCGCCCTTAGCGGCCAGAATCCTAGGCCAGAGAAAGCTAGATAGAAAAATTCAAATAATTTGGACTCCAGCGCACGAAGCCGTCCCCGGCAACGAGGCTGCCCACGAGCTGGCTCGAGATCTCTACCGCCGAGCCGCTACGGGGCCACTCGATGACCAAGGGAGCGGAGAGCACATGCTAAAATATGGGGAGATCACGTAGCATTATAGATTGGCTCGTAGACTGGTATCCCCGCCAGACCCAAAATTAAACAACAAACAAGCAGTCGCGTGGCGACGACTACAAACTTATACGTATCCGCACCCGGTTATGGCGAACCACATGTTCCCCGAGGCCAGGAGCGATAGATGTAATCTTTGTGGGACGATAGGGACCCTCGACCACATAATATGGGAATGTCCGTACTCTCCCGGGGGCAAGCACAAAATAGGTAGTAGAGACACCTGGGAGACCTTGCTGCTCAGCTCGGACTCTGAGCTCCAGCTCCGGCTCGTCCAACTGGCTGAAGAGGCTGCTGGGACCCAAGACCTCCCAGCCTGCATCTGAGGCGGCGGCACTCGCCCCCTGACCTGCGTGTCGGGGGGTGGGTAGATCACCTTATCCGTTGGACATTAAAGTTTATTCTATCTATCTATCAGTATACGACGTGCTTGCGCAAAGGCCATAACATGTCACGCATCGCTGTACCGTATCATGTAGTGAGCAAAAATAAAACTCTCCAGCGAGCCAATAATCAGTCAGTTAGGCCCAGATCTATCTATCGCTGCGCAAGGATATTGCCTGTGTGCACCTCGTACCTTCGGCAGTGAAGCAAGGTTCTTGTGAGATGGGGGTATCTATTTGTCTGGAGAGGGTATCAGGGCTAGCGCTGCACTTCGACGCGTACGATCTGTCCTGCAGCATCTGCGTATGCCTTGAGGCGTGTGGGCGCGAGCTTTGGTGCGCCGGCTAGCGTGCGTGTAGTTTGGTCTTTACGAACAAAAAGTGTTCCGGATTCCACCCCAAAAAATACCGAGAGTCGGATTCGCAAAGCTTCTCTTTCGTGAGTGGTACGTCTCATTGGCCCGCCGCCTTGGCCAATGATGATATCTCCAGCATTAACTATAGGATTGGCTGGGATTTGCTCTTACGAACAACTTTAGCACATGAACTTATTGTGCATATGAGCCATAATTCAGAAAGCTTTTCGTTCGTAAGTGCCGTTTCTCATAGGCCGACCACCTTCGCTTATAATACGTCCAACATCACGATTGGCTGGCAAGTTACGCTCTGTATGTGTGGTAAGTTAGTTGTGATTTGCCTTAAGAAGATAAACTATTGCGAATAACTAAAGCTATTATTCGCCTGTCCCAGCTTGAAAGTACGCCTGTTGACAGAAATTACGTGTCTGGTCCCCTGTGTTCATGACCCCTCACAACAAAGTAGTTTGCCCCATTACGGATGCTTAGGGGTGCCTATATATATCGCTCCTCTGCAACTATCAAATAGATTTTCCTTTTGGCTAACTCAATAAGATGTTTTGACATACTATCACACCTACGGACAAGCGGACGAAGACAGAATGATCCGTAATTATGTGCAAAATTGATTTAATAAAAGGCGCATGTAATCGTTTCTATGTCCTAATTTTTGGACATATGCAATCCTGCGTTATATGACGTGACAGCTATAGCGACCAAAGCAGTACATTGTATCAACAGCAAATCATACAAATAGATAGTGCCTAATGTTTCTTGAAATAGGGTTAACCTGCACGTAGTCACAAATTGTTCCTTTCTGAGCGCTCATTCCTGTCCTCATAGAGCTAGCTCATTTTTATGTCATAACATCTTAACATCTACAATCGCGATCAAGGCAAGCATTTCTAGGAACTATGTGACGTAAGCTACGACGAATGGCTGAAGGGGGGCGGGGGCTAATTTCCTTTGGTGATCCGCCCCGTATTGGTGACGCAAAAACGACACGCCAAGTTTCTTTTTAGGGGCTACTTTATTGCGTTTTCTATTTTTTTTTCTTTTATTTTATCGTTATGCTCATTCGTTCATTGACGAGGTTACACTGCGTGATGCAAGAGGTTCATGGTTGAGCCTAACAGCAGGTAATTTCGGTGCGCTTGTTCACAGCCCGCTTTCCTTTTTCTTTTTTTTTTTTACAGTTTTTTATTTTTTTTTTATTTTACTGATTGCAGCACATGTCGCGGTGCAGTTAGTAACCATTGACGTGACTCTCAAATACATACAAGAGGAATTCATAAATTACAAGGTTGTTCTCTTGAGTGGCTTCGATCGCCATACTGCGAACCGACAGTATGACCGCCCTATAGTGTGTCGCCATTGCCAAAGCTGCCTTGGTAACACCACCTCCCGGCGTCCCCTTAATCGGCCAGCGGGCACGCCGTCGCAGGGAGCTATTAATGGCGATGAAGAGGCCGACCGAATGTCTTGCCGGGGGAAGGTACGGCAGTCGAGAAGTTTCCTGCCATTTCGATTATGTTCGTCAGCTGATCCGCCGCCACCTTCTTGGACAGCACACTGATCATCGAGTCTCATGCACTAGGTAATTTTCTACACGTGTTCCTAGGCCTGGTTTGCCTCGGTGCTTCATGACCGTGCTACATGGCGGTGCAACAGTTGCAGCGACAGATACGGTGTCCTTTACGTGGGTGCTGTGCTTCCCGCGACGCTGCGAACACACAACCCTTGATCTGGAACTTTCCCTTGTTCCGTGTGCAGCGGGCCGCACTTGACTGAAACTACGGCTTATAGGGGGCGACGACATTCTTTTTACCACTGGCCGTGCGTCTAGACTTGATTAAGCCCTTCTATTGTTCTTGAAGGCTGCGCTTTTAAACTCCCGGTTGCAGGCCAAACTTTCTGAGGTCTAATTTTGGGCGAATCTGTGAACCAACTACCTGGACGTTGAGTTCCCCATTGTATTGTATAATTTAGACACGTGTCTCGTTGTCGAGTCCAGTAGACAGTTATTATTATTATTATTATTATTATTATTATTATTATTATTATTATTATTATTATTATTATTATTATTATTATTATTATTATTATTATTATTATTATTGCCACCAAAAATTCAAGACAACCCGAAAAGCCTTCTGAGACTCAGTTGGCTTGTAGGATGGTGCCTATGAATATGATACACATGGCGAAAAACAATACATAACTTGATGAGACATGTAGAACAAAGAAAAAAATGGATGACAAAAACGGAAAAGAACGAGATAACATTTGGTTATTCTACCTAAAACAAAGGAAATTGAAGAAGTAAATATTTTGATGCAAAGATATTCTGGAGGTTAATTTCACCATATCTCCTTTAATAATTCCTTCAGCATGCTTTTCGATGCCGCGTTAAACATTTCATCCGGTAACTTGTTAAAGATGTCTGGCACATATGCGCACCGTCTGGTCGCACCATACCTTGTGGCTGATTGAGGAACATAACAGACGTGTTTTCTAAGTTCCCTTGTGGTGGCACTTTTTTTGTTTGCGTGCGGAATTCCCAATATATTTGACGGCTACTTTTTCCATAAGCAATGACTGAAAATTCAGTAGGCCGAATTCGGTAAGTGGGATCGTTCCCCACCGGCGGCAAGTTGTTTTTTCATCCACTTTCATTTACATTAATTTATCATTTCTTTATCTCATTTATTAAGCACAACTAATTTCCCCTATGTTGTCCTTGGTGTTAGTGTTTGTTGGCTTCTTATGATATGACTAATTAAAGAAAATCGGGCCCCTCGGTTAGCCCCCTTTCTTCTCGTCTGATATAACATTAGGAAGGGAGCGGGAGATTTTAATTCGCGAGAGAGGCGGCAAACAGAATCTAGAGAGTGCAGACGAAGCATAGCAATGGCGTTCAGTATGAGATGAAGAACTTAAAGAGGCATTAAAGAGGAGATCGAGATCATTGACCTTAGCACTCCTACTAACCGGAAGCTAGTCCACAGAATAACTAAGCAATACGTTCGGCTTTGCAAGTAAAAGGTCATACTTTTCGTATTACAAGCGTTGATGCTGTGACCATTATTTTTGCACCATTCTGCAAAGGACAACCGGTCAGACTAAACAATTAGACACTCATCAATAGTGTGAATATCGTTGAAAATACTGATGTCATCGGCATATTGAAATAAGGGTGACTTTCGGATAACGGAATAAACATCGTTTACAAATACCAACAACAGCAGTGGTACTAATACCTAGCCATTGAGGGACACCGCTAGTGGCCTTGTACACAAAAGATGACTGTTCATTGGCGCCAACATGGTTGTACCTCTCCTGAAGATAACTGCGAAGGAGAGCAACAAGTGAAGCATCAACACCATGAGGCGTCAGCTTTACGAGGCTCATTGGATGGGTGACCACGTCAAAACCTTTGCTGAGGTCGCAGTACACGGCATCCACTTGCCCCCTCTGGAATACTGGCGTAGATATCTGTGTCATGAAGCTCGCAACATTGGTGACTGTTGGGCGACCAGAGATAAATCCGCGTTGGTTTAGAGTTAACAAGCTCTTCACACTAGAAGCTAAGTTGTGAATGGCAAGCTTGCAGATCTTGGATCTAGCACTGACGAGTAAAAGTGGCCTGTAGTACAAGACATCTGTTTTGGAACCAGAATTAAATAAAGGGAAACACGAGCAGTTTCCCAAATGCGTGGAAAGGTGGAATGATTTAGACAGTGCTTAAACATATATGTACATACTGGCGCAAATATGTTGCTGTAACCTTTTAAAATGGCCGAGGGAATTCCATCTGGACCACAAGACAATGAGGGTTTCAAACGTCGCATGCATTCATAGACGAGCTTCTCATCGAACAACACTGTACTAGGCATTGTAACTGAAGCCTGCTGCTGACAAGTACTATCGTTAATATCAATAATATTATATATTGAAGAAAAAGGAGCAGCAAAACAGTTAGAAACCACTGAGACTTTGCACCATGCATTTGAGTCACGCAGGCCAAAAGATTCTGCGCGTTTATTGGAGCGATTCCGGATATAGTTCACAATGTCAGCCGGCCGTTCAGAGGCGCTCTTTTCCAGGAACGTTATATGCGAATCGTGATCTCGCTTGTAGAGGCGTTTGCGAACAGCTATAAAAATACGAAACTGCTGCCCCAATTATTATCTTGTGAGTGTTTATCTTTTGCAATGCGCTCGATCTTTGTACTTTATTGCTTTTATCAATTCAAATGACAACCAATGAGAATACTTTGAGCACTTGAGTTCGCACTGGGAGATATATCTCCGCATGCCATTAAGAGTAAGTTCCGTGATTTGGCGAGTCTGCTGTTCAGCATCCACTCTTGTAGTAATAACCAATCAATCATTTATTTACCGTGCCGAGTAAAAACCCCAAGATCAGAGCGCTGGAGCACGCATATTTTAAGAAGGGGAATATAAAGTAAAAAAGAAACCATGAATAACAATAATAATTGTGGAAAGAAAACTGAAATGTTTGAGTTTTACACGTCAAAACCACGATCAGATCACGAGGCACGCCGTAGTGGGGGACTCCGGAAATTTGGACCACCTGGGGTTCTTTAACGTGCACCTAAATCTAAGTACACATGTGTTTTCGCATTTCGCCCCAACGAAATTCGGCCACCGTGGCCGGGATTCCATCCCGTGACCTCGTGCTTAGCACCCCAGCACCAAAGCCACTAAGCAACCACGGCAAGGAATTGTGAAAAGAAGCGTGTACCTATATACACCAAAGCGTAAGGTAAATACAAAAAAAGAAGAGAACGGCAGTTGAACAATGTTTGAAACTATGACACAACAACGCAAAGCTCTTTAAAGAACGATGGCAGTGAGTTATGAAAAAATTGACAGCCGTGCACAAACTAGCGGAAGAAGACGACTATGTGCACGTCGCAAAGGAGAAGTTGAGAAGATTACGTTGTCGGTTGTGAAAGCCGATACTGCTGCAGCAGTACAAGTGTTTAGAACCGGAAGGAATCACCAATGTCTACTGAAACTTTTCTTTTGTTCATTCCTCGCCTGTGAGAATGCCGCAGCATTTTCTGAGAGTCAATTGCGCAACATCGTGCTGCAGCCCCTGCAGCCACTCAGACGCTACGGCACGAGCTCGGAGAAGTGGAAAGTAAAACACCCTTATCTTAAAAGGAATCAGATAGTGGACAGCTCGAACGCTGTGCTCGTGTCGTCTACTATCCTTGTCTTGCAGCCGCCACGATGGCGTAATGGCTTCGGCATTGCGCTGCTATGCCCGAGCTCGCGAGGTGGAATCCCGGCCACGGCGGCCGCATTTCGATGGGGGCGAAGTGCCAAAACGGCCGTGCACTGCGCATTGGGTGTGCGCTAAAGAACTCCACGTGGTCCAATTCAATCCGGAACTACGGCGTTCCTCATAATCATGCCGTGGTTTTGGCACATAAGATCCCAGAATTTATATTTTTAATCCTTGTGCTGTGTTGCGCTGGCCCTATATTCAATATTATCAGGCACCAACGAGCCCAGTTGTCGACTTTACTGAATCACCATTACATTGGCGCCGCAGACATTACATAACGCGCATTATACCCACGGGCAGCTGCTCACATATTATGAAAGGGTTTCCCTCGCTTGTTCGCTAGTTGGTTACGTTACGTTTTGAGGCGCCGTAACGCAAGGTTTAGCCCGACGCAAGCTGCTTCCTGCATATTTATTCGTTGCCCGCCTTTTGTTACGTTCGGTGACGCACGAACCGATTCGAGAGGTTGATTTTCCACACGTACCGCTTGCGATACATACGCAGGTTTCAAGTTTCTTGCCAAGGCTAAGCGATAAGCGCTTTCGTGTCGCTTCCCTGGCCAGAGGCTGCGCTTTATGCGAACCATTAAAGACCAGCAGACACGCGATGAAATTTGTGCCTGCTCTGGCATTTCGCTTCCTTGAGACGCTGACTCCATAGCAGGCTTAATTTCTTATGGGAATTCCATAAAACGTTTCTTCCATAATATTATTACGCGCAAGCACACTCAAAGCGCAATTTGTGTGGGCGATTCGTCCAGCTACAGAAAAAAATCACAAATTAGTAAATGCCTCTGTGTCTATATAATGCCGTGATAACGCACTATTTCAAAACGTACGTAAGAATCCTAGAATCTCCAGTGAGCGTTGCTGCTTCCATTTCATTGACCCATACGACAGATCTCACTTTTGCCGCTATAGCCGCAGTTATCTCTGGCTAAAACTAGCCGATTCTTCATGTACTTAAAAACAGGGAACTCGACTTTATTGATCGCTACCGCTCCTAAAATATTGTCTACTTTTAATCATCGTCCACTAGCTGAATGTCAAGCTCGAGCACAGCAACAACAACGAACAACAACCACAAAAAAGACTTTCTCTCGTTAGCTTGTTCGGTAACAAGGGCGACAAGGCACCAGCCAGCTAAGCATCCGATTATCTGGCACTGCAACTGCATTTTCACAACGCGTCCATCTCTTAATGAGACAGACTATGCACGTTGGACCCCCAAATAAATACTTATATGTAATTTATGTGTGTAAACTGGCTTCCCGTGAACAATTTGACGAGCCCTATAGGTCCCATTTGTCGGGGTCTCTTAATGTTCCCATTCAGGACTAAACCACTGAATCTTGTATACGCCTCGCTCTGCGTGCCTTCGAGAGCCACAAATGGTTCCTTGTCTTTCAGTCACAGCACTCCGTACTCTCCACCATGCAAGGGAAAGTCCCCAAGCGGACATGCATGGCGAACTGTCGCATAAAAGCCGCTCGATAGCAAGCAAAATCTTAGAGTAGAGGTAGTTGGAGTTTATTTTTATCGTTAATGAAACAAGTGCTGAGTGAAACGGCTCCGCATGACGGAGTCTCTTACAAATGGAACAAAGTTCGAACAATGCGCAAGTTACCTCTTGCTCAGCAGGAGAAAGCCATAGCCACCATGGCGAGTGATTTAGTTCGGCTTCTTATATTCAGTATACGTGTTATAGACATACGTTTCCACCGTTTCCGTTAAACATAACTATATACCTTTATTGTTAGTTGAAGAGCATGTGCAACTGCGACGAACGTGTCTCTGCAGAGATGTTAACCAGGAGTGCAGTTAAGTTTAAATAAACAGAAGTCATAAATACCTCAAGCTCGTCGCCCGTTAACAGACCGAATCCTAAGAGGCAAATAAAGAAAACAATATGGAAATGAAGAAAATGTATCGCCATAATAAATTTGAAACACGAATGCTGTAGTACGCAGTCAGATCCCCCAAAGCATTAAACGTAGACTTGTAATGAGGGTTCGTGTTATAATATAGTTAAACCAGTTACACTCCCTAGAAAAAAACACGAGGCAATGGCGTATAGCACCGCTAATATGGAAAACTGTCTTTGTTTTTACCTTAGTATATTCAATTGTAAATACTTTACTGCTTACGATTCACACATAGCAAATAACTGTTGATAAGTAGCGTATATAGCAACTATAAGGTGCACACATTCACAAGATCCATCGGCACATGAAACTTGACATGTTCAGACGAAAAGTAGAAGTGCACTGATAATGCTACACGCCTTTTGTTGCACCTTGCACCAAGTTTCTGCCCGATCACTACCGCCCGTGCTGCGTACTTAAGCTGACGTCGTCTCGATTGTATTGTGACCAAGGAAGCTGTATGGGTTCCACAACGTCGATTAAATTTTCACTTGGTTAGTGGTTGCTCAGTAGCTATGGTGTTGGGCTGCTGAGCACGAGGTCGCGGGATCGAATCCCGGCCGTGGCGGCCGCATTTCGATGGGGGCGAAAACACCCATGTGCCTAGACTTAGGTGCACGTTAAGGAACCCCAGGTGGTCGAAATTTCCGGAGTCCTCCACTAAGGCGCGCCTCAGAAAGTAGTTTTGGCACGTAAAATCCCATAATTTAATTTAGTGAGCAGAAGCCTTTGCGTTACTTATTTTCTAATATGCTACCTTGCAACGCGTATTTTCGTCGAACCTTTGACTATATATCTGAAGAATGTTCATAAACTTATGAAAAATGGTCTGAAATGTCACGGCTTTACCAACCACGTTGCCTACCCACCAACAAGTTGCAACCATTTCTGGCTGAACACGCTGCCAAAATCTTCATTGATTTACCTCTACATTCATAAAATACCCGTGACCACACTCTGATTATATTTTCACGCTGTATATCATGACGTGGCGCACACATATGGTAGACTGTTTCTAAAAAGCGCAAGATTTCAAAGAGCTTAAAGCGAGAGGCTAAATTTCGAGAGCCTAAAGTAGCACTGATATCGCTGAAATAATGTCCAGGCCATGCATTTCTTTAACTTCGACAGCTGTGCATCAACTGCTCTAGTTATCACTGCATAAGCATTGACAGCCCCCCTCCTTCCCCAACACCCCCAAGTGCGTATTCTTTTAATTCGCTTAAACTGCCTTGGACTCTAATCCCCGTTTCAAACTTTAGTTATGTACTAAAATTTGTAACACGCTGTCCGGAGGGCGCTGTAACGCTAGAAAAATATTATGCAGATCCAACGCGTATGGCAGAATCCATATAAAGCAAAGCTGCTGTCAAGCAGTGTGTATTAAATCCTATAGAACTCATGGCGATGCGTACAATTGTGTTTAGTTTCATCGTATACGGCAGGAAACCTCGCGCAATGTTTGTATCTATCCATGAAAAAGTCGCACCCTTAACCTCACATATACTTTTTTTGTTTATGCACAATACCATTCTCAAGGTATGGCGAAATCAAAACGCAAAGTCAAGCCCTGTGTGAGAAGCCAGCGATGGCATCAGGACGAAGGCGACGTGCGATGCTTGTCGAGGAAAGAATGGTGATGACGGCGTATACACAGAGAAATAGGGACCATATCTTGCAGAATTTAAGGATTATGTACCTCTTGTGTCAGAGGGGCACATGCCCATTGGCAGGATGGGAAAAGGTGGGTACGCACCCAGTGGCACATAGCGAATGGCTAATTCAAAGAAAATCAAGTAAATCAAAGAATCCATCATATATAACACGCTGTTTACTTAAGAAGACGGTGTACTTTAAGACACAAATGAGCCAGCATGATATTGCTCAAAATTCATGTAAAAGCTCATTTCTTGAATTCGAACAGCAATGGTGTGCGTACTCGCACTACTTTGTCAGTCAGCCTAAACATTCTTTTTTTTATATCGGGTGCTTCACGAAATGCGCTCGAAATTCCCTAAAAGTAAGAAAGATGAGGTAAATAAACGATTTTCTCTAAATTGTCTTTAGCAGAGTCATGTATTTGAAAATCATTCAATGGAGTAAATAGGTAAACAAGCAATTATCTAAATTAGACTAATTAACGTTTTAACAAAAAGAGCCATACGATTAATCCCAATGGAAGATTTGAAGCGTCCCTTCCGAGGCGCTCGCAACCGTTTACAGACATGCAAAAAGCTGGCGCTGCTAATTTTTACAGCGTAATGTATTCCGGCCAATTTCACACAGAAAATCGAAACTGAACAGTCGAAGAGAGCAACTGTGACGCCATAGTAAACGCCCATGAGTGACTTGACTGCTTGCGTCTCACCATCGGGCAACCATGAATCGACCGAGATCGCGGCTTGATAACGACTCTCGCTTGGCACTCACCCAGCTCTGAGGTACAATCACGTCAGTTACCTGTGCTGGAAGCCATCCTATAGAGGCTCTTGTCAATAAATGGCTTTCGCCCGCCGTGGTTGCTCAGTGGCTATGGTGTTAGGCTGCTGAGCACGAGGTCGCGGGATCGAATCCCGGCCGCGGCGGCCGCATTTCGATGTAGGCGAAATGCGAAAACACCCGTGTACTTAGATTTAGGTGCACGTTAAAGAACCCCAGGTGGTGGAAATTTTCGGAGTCCTCCACTACGGCGTGCCTCATAATCAGAAAGTGGTTTTGGCACGTAAAACTCTATAATTTCAATAAATGGCTTTTCACATTGCGCAAAAGGCTCGCCACCCCTGTCCACAGCATGGCGGGAACACCAAGTTGCTGACCCTATCACGCCGCACCAACACAAACTGTTCAAAAACATGTTGTCACCTGCGATTAAGCGCCAGCATATTTGCCGTTGGTTGAGAAACATTTTGTCACGCCAGAACATTGCGTTCACGGACACTTCGCCACCTTGCTGCTAATACCTGTTTTAGCCGGCGCGCCTTTCATGGTTCATATCACGTGCTCAGGCCGAGTGAACATTTTCATGCTTCGCGTTCCTGCAGGTGCTCCCTTTATGTACCAACTGTCGGCGAAATAGTGCTTCAACCTAACCCTTTATGTTGAAGGGATACCGATGTTTCGCAACCCACTTGGTTCCCTATTGAGGGGGGACCAAAATGACGACAATAGAAAAATGTTGCTAGAATAAATATGCGATGATCGTTTTATTGATAACCGCACTGAAACCAAGATTTCGTTAAAATGTGCTAAGAACTGAAGCGTACCATATATTTGATGGTACGCTTTGACAAAAATTAAAAGAAGAGTTTCACCCAGGAATTTAACATATGTCCCCTTGAAGGATAAGCAACGGTAAAACTCAGTCGTCTCTATACTGTTCCTCCTCATGCCAAGAAATTCTACAATGGCTGCGCTTCCAAAGAATATAATTTGCGCCGCTTCCTTCAAGATTATAAGCAGATTGCAAATACTTCTTTTTGTTGAAACGGAACAAACATTCGTTCATGATCTACGCCATGCGTTTGTCTCCCTAATAATCATGTTTCAACATCGTGTATCCAAGTCAGGAAACTTCTACTTCTTTGGCCATATCTGGCCCTTGCGCCATTAAACATTAAACATTCATTCAGCTTCTAGTTCTGAGTCAAACACTGAATATTTATGAAATATGCATGAGAAGTTGTTTTGTACACGTTAGCTAGCACGAAAAAACGCAAGCAGGAAATCTTTCCCAACGTTGTAATGCACACAATTGATAGAGCAGCTAAAATACACGTGATAATAGACTGCAGTGCTCTTACGCCATTTACACAAAAGAGAAACCGTGCTAAATCATGACTCATATGTTTTTACAAGTCAGAAAGCCTCCAATTCTGGGTGAAACACTAAAGCTTTATGGAATATCCGAGAGAAGCTTTGTTTCTGTGTGTTGTAACTTACAAAACACAAGCAAGAGACATTTTCCAACGTTTTAAAGCACACGAGTTAGAGAGTAACTCAAATGCACACGACAATAATGTCTTGCAGTGTTTTCGAGTAGTTTATACGACAGAATCGTGCTGAAACAGACCCCTGTAAAAAGAAAACAGACGCGTGACTACTACAGACTACCACAGGTGGTAACCGATGACATAGACGTCTGAACCGAGAGTAGACTTCTAGGAAACATGTCTTCTCAAATGGCATTCGTCGCCTTTAGAACAGTTACGCGGACGTTATTTCAATATAATTAAGGTCGAGGCATTTAAAGCTGGAAGGAGCCCACTGTGCCCTACTCCAAGGCAAGAAAAATGATAACTACAGCGGAGCAATGGGAGACGCTACTGCTGAGCTCGGACGCCGAGACTCAGTCCCGGTCTGTCAAGATGGCCGAGGCGGGCGCCAAGGAGCAGGAGCTCCTGGCCAACCTTCGCCACCCCTTATCCCATCCTGAAGAATCAATAAAGCTTCTCTCTCTCTCTCTCTCTCTCTCTCTCTCTCTCTCTCTCTCTCTCTCTCTCTCCACATTTGGCTTTCTTTGTCACTAGATAATTCTTATACAACTTAGAGTGCTTCCAATGCTGCATCATTTTGCAAGGCCATCGACATAAAGGAACCTAGTGCAGAATAAATTGCTACTGAGCTCACCTTCAGACGAAATTCTTGCGCCGACGCGTAAGGCACGCGTAAAACGCACCGGCATGATAGAGACAGTAAGGACAGCACAAACAGTGTGTGTGTGTGCGTGCGTGTGTGTGTGTGTGTGTGTGTGTGCGTGTGTGTTGTGTGTGTGTGTGTGTGTGTGTGTGTGTGTGTGTGTGTGTGTGTGTGTGTGTGTGTGTGGGTGTGTGTGTGTGTGTGGGTGTGTGTGCGCGTGTGTATGTGTGTGCGTGCGTGCGTGCGTGTGTGTGTGTGTGTGTGTGTGTGTGTGTGCGTGTGTGTGTGTGTGTGTGTGTGTGTGTGTGTGTGTGTGTGTGTGTGTGTGTGTGTGTGTGTGTGTGTGTGTGTGTGTGTGTGTGTGTGTGTGTGTACACGCCCCCCCCCCCCCGGAGCACAGGATAGGTACATACTACATCTTCATAAATAGTTATTGGTTGAGTTGTGCTGCATTTACACAGAAAACCGAAATAAAGAGACTACAGAAATGGAGGTATGAAATTGCAAACTACGCACTGTTTTATTCATTGCAAGAGCGTGTTCTTATATGGCGATATACTCATCTATGTTCAGGTACTTTTGCTTTTCCAGCTAATACGTAGCAAACGTAACACAGTACCACTTAAAATAAATTATGGGGTTTTACGTCCCAAAACCACGATCTGATTATGAGGGGACTCTGGAGATTTGAACCACCTGAGATTCTCTAACCTACACCTAAATTAAAGTACACGGGTGTATTCCTGTTTCGCCCTTATCAAAATGCGGCCACCGTGGCCGGAATACGATCCCGCGACCTTGTGCTCAGCCCCGTTTGTTGCGCTGCTGAGAGTATGTCTCCATGCCTTTCCTTCTTTTCTTTTCTTTTGCAATACTAGACTGTACAACAGTAAATTCACGTTGTTTTCTTGCACGTGTTACTTAAGTAGCGCCTTTGAAACGTTCCAATTAAAAAAATTGTGCGTGCTAAAATTTATTGTCACTGCCTTGGGGCATTGTTTCGGGCACCAGGATGACGCTTTCCACGAGAAATGGATCGAAACTATCGTAATAAGCGCAGCTGAAATATAATGTCATGCCAGTGTGGCGGTTTCGCTTTAGACGACACAGTTCCGTGTCGGCCGTGTCGGTGGAGCTTCGGCGGAAACGTCCTTGGTTAACCTCCCTACCTTTCCATTTTCGTTTCCCTCTGTCTCTCTCTCTGTAAGATTTTATGTGCTGTCAGATGTTAGTCGCCTTACATTACGAATGTTTGCTTGTTTTTTTGCTCGATAGATGGCCCCCCACAACTTTTCACAACGGCGCACGGGGCGTATTTGTTTACAAGTGCGGCCGCTCGTCGTGTGCTTTGAATACAGTGGAAACCCTGCAGCGCTGACCTGAAATACAGATGAAATTCTTCAAAACGTACAGATTTGCGAATGCAATCAGCGTCGCATCACAGACAGACGAGCTGATATGAGCGGCCAGACTTCGCAAACACATTTCTTCTCGTTTCCCGTGCCTTGTCACTGCTTCCCACTCATTACTGGACGCCTTGGGTGATGTCGGCCTCGGCGGCCTTGTATTTCGGTGGATATCCAGCTTCTTGAAGGACAGGTCATTCTTTGTGCAAACAGAGGACGGTGCGTCATCACAACGCAACACCTACCGAGGCGTACCACAAGGCGGAGTCTTGAGCCCCACTCTATTTAACCTGGTGCTCATCGACCTGGTTCATACCCTTCCGGAATCCGTCCATGTGTCGATCTATGCAGACGATATATGCATTTGGTCATCAGGAGCGACGCGTCCTCAGGTGCGCGCCAGACTTCAAAAAGCGGCCACACAAACATCAGGTTATCTTCGAGCACGAGGTCTGGAGCTGTCCTGCGAGAAGTGCTCTATAGTCGCTTTCACGCGTAAAGCAATGAAACCGTACGTTATCAGAATTAATGGACAGCCAATTGCCTACGAGAAGACGCACCGCTTTCTAGGAGTGATAATCGATCGAGACCTTTCCTGGAGTACTCATATCTCCTACCTAAAAAGGAAATTAGTCATGATAACCCACGTGCTCAGATTTCTTGCGGGAAAGTCATGGGGTGCGTCTGTGAGTGCGATGCTCCAACTCTATAACGCACTGTTCCTTGGTCTCCTGCGCTATAGCTTACCTGTACTGGGTGGGACCGGCAAGACCAACCTCCGTGCCCTCCAATCTGTACAAGCTCAAGCTCTGCGAATTTGCCTTGGTCTTCCCAGATGTGCGTCCACGGCAGCAACAATAGCCATCGCGCATGACCACCCCATCAACACGTATCTTCAAGTCGACACGTTAAGGATGCATATCAGGCACTTCGCCCGACTTCCATCGCATCATCTCGCCTCACTTCCTGCCGCTCGACCTCGTTCAGCGTTTAGCAAGATTATTGCCGCCAACCATGGAACTTTACCGTCGAACTTCACGCCTGCAGCACGACCATCTCAACCGCTGTGGTGCCTCCATCCACTCCAGGCTCTTCTTGTTATTCCCGGTATCAAAAGGAAAACGGAGATGTCAACTTTCGCCCTCAAACAAACCGTGCTTTCAGTGCTAGATGAACAGCACAGAGGACGCATCCACGTTTACACAGACGGTTCTGTAACCTCTAATAGTTCAGCTGGAGCAGTCGTGATTCCCGCAGAGTGCGTCACACTCAAGTTCAAGACATCTCACATTACATCATCGACGGCTGCAGAACTCGCAGCTATCCGTGCTGCTCTGGAGTTTATTGTTCACAAATCATCACATTCATGGTCCATCTTATGTGACTCAAAGGCAGCTCTTCAGTGTCTGATGTCCCCTTTCAACCATGGACCAAATGAGCAACTAGTCGCAGACATCCGACTACTCCACCATCACGCAATCAACAAGGGACACAACATCATCTACCAGTGGATACCGGGTCACTGTGGAATTTCAGGAAATGACAGTGCGGATGACGCTGCCCGGTCGGCTCATGATGGTGCCCAGATTACACCCATACCGCTGTCAAGAACAGATGCAGCCACAAGCCTTCGCTCCCTCGCCCGCGAGCTTACACAGAATCTGTGGAACACCAGTGAATTCACGAACGCACGTCTCCACAAATTGGATCCACGTCTGCAACTCCGCCTACCACCAGGGTTGCCACGAGCGGAAGCAACACTTCTGTGCCGCCTGTGGCTCGGCGTGGCATTCACAAACTCCTATTCATTCCGCATTGGAATGGCCGACAGCCCTACTTGTGACACCTGCGGCTGCGAGGAGACGATTGAACACCTCCTTTGTGACTGTCCCCGTTACGCAGTGCGAAGAAAAGTGCTCGTGACCGCTCTCGCAAAACTGGACAATCGCCCCTTTACAGAGGAAAAAGCTCTAGGACACTGGTCCAGACGGGCTTCGGCACTCAAGGCCTTAAGGGCTTTGTTGAAGTTTTTAAGGACATGCGAATTGTGCGACCGCCTCTGAACGTTGTAGCGCGTAGTTTCGCGTTACTGTGTCAATTTTCTTTTTTTCCATTTTTTTTCCTCTTCTTCTTTCTCCTTTTATTCCCTTTACCCCTTTCCCCAGCACAGGGTAGCCAGCCGGTACTTACACTGGCTAACCTCCCTGTCTTTCCTCTCATTTGTCTCCTCCTCTCCCACTCATTGTGAACGGACTGCACGAAGGCAAGAGCGGTCGATTTCAAATCGCTATGACCAGAACTGAAGTACACTGAAATATGCAGGTGTAAAATCAGCGCCGTATCGGCCTAGCGTGACCGTTAGTTGAGACGCGCAGAGTGGGTACATGTGCACAGACCCCTCGGGTGCAGGTATAGGCTATCCGCTCAACAAGATCAACGCCGGCTCTAGCTCGGCTGGCGAGGGCAGTCGTTCGCGCATTTCAACATCGCAAGTATGTTTCCATCCATTTCGAGCGCAATTGAGTATATATAAAAGCTCAGCTCTTGCGGCAATCGCGTTGTCGGTGAGCGGTGCTTTCGCTCCAGCTGCGGCCGATTTCACCGAGACTGGCCGAATCGCACTCGGCAGACTGATTTTCGCTTCGTCGGCGCCACGAAAGCCTGTCACATTGCGACAACTCGCTGTAGTCAGTCGCGTTGGGTCGACCTAGTGAGAACGGGCCTTGAGTGACGAAGAATTCTCACAAATTCGATTTGCTTCAGCCTTTATTTTGGCGCACAGTCTACGGATCTAAAAAAAAAAAAGCAATGACTCTTTTTTTATGAACGGTGCTCCGCATGGCCTCATTGTAGGCTAATGAGAGGCAGGCTTGCAATGGTTGTAGGCTGCTTTAATAGCGGTGGCCACGTGCTCCTGGAGGAAAAAAAAAGGGAAAACGCAATCAATTAAAGATTGAATTCACTTTCACCAGTTCTTTCGGCATTTTTGTGTATATGAATTTTTTTTCACATACTTTACTGCTCCGTCTTCCGTTACAGTGGCCTGCAGTTACTGGCTTTCAGGCACTGAATGTGGAACAGCGCGCGCTAAAATGTGGTTGGTGATATTCCTTCTTTTATTTTTTAAATAAAAATAAAAGTAAGAGAAGGACATCTAGTCACCTTAGAATCGTGTCAGTTACTTCCTTTCACATGACATGTTTAAATATAAGAATTACCCTAATGCAATATAACAAGAACATTTACGTGTCCAGAATATCAAGCACGAAAAGAGCTAAGAAGAGTAAAGGAGGTGCTGATGTATGCCGAGATGTACAAGCGCATATAGTAGATGTAAAGGCCAGGAGAACACGCTGCATCTGCACACTGCATACCAAACAACTGAAGCGCGAAGCGACATTGAGGTTGTTATGTACGGTTGACATGAGGAGGCGCGCAAATGTGCGAAATAGTGTGTGCTGCTCGGCCACTCACAAATACCTTTTATTAACACAATTATTATTATTATTATTATTATTATTATTATTATTATTATTATTTGTGAGCATCATAACCAACATGTTGCACAATATCTGAGTGACCGAAACGTATGCCCAGCACCTGCACTTCAACAAGCCGAAATGATTATCTCAGTAAAAAAAATGAAAAAAAGGAAACGAAAAACATCCATGATAAGGAATCCCTACTTACCGAGAACACTGCCGAAATCAGCGAGGCCTGCATGAAAAAAAAAGAAAGACGGCTTAATAAGTTGTAATGATGGTATTTGACGTCGTTTAGGGTGCATTCTAAGTCGTTATTTCTTAACTGCAGTTTAAAAAAAGATATGCTGGGTAATTAGAGGAAATGTGATGTGACTAAATTTTAGGCGATACGGAAACCCGCAGGATAAAAACTTTCAAACGCCATAGGAACTAAAGCCCGTATTCCTGCTGAACTCTTCGCTACTATGCTCTCTCGGAATTATGTGCACAATTAAAGCAAAGTTCCCCTCTACCTAGATTTAGCCTGATTTTGTGTATCAGGAGTACCATTTGTGCCCAACCTGGCAGGAGAGCGTACATTGGAAATGTTAAAACAGCAAATTATAGTGCCGAAATTCTCCTTTACAAGTCACTCATGTCGTCCCATCGTATTTCCCCAGGTTCCCCAATAAAGGTAACCGTAGAAAACAAAGAAGAAAGACAGAAAATAAACGAAATCCAAAGCCAATTTTGTAATCACAGGAGTAAAAGAGGCGTGCGGGCGCGGACAGATAACGAGCGTACGATTACAAACAACTACAGCCACCTGTGCAACCTTAACTTGATTCTCCCCCCTTGTACCTGAAATAACGTGCTCCCTTTGCAAAGGTTAAGTAAATCCAGCAGAAACAACATTTATTTCTCTGCTAAGAAAGCCAGATTGGTTTTCATACATGAATATAAGTCATAAAAACAATAAATTCTATACCCCATAGTATTATGAACGTGCACTTACGAAGTCCACATCAGTTTCGCATTTCGCCTTAATAATCTCGGCCACGTTGTCTCCTTTCTCGCCAAGGACCTCCAATGCCTTGGTTTTCACCTGCGCGAAAAAGTCCTGGTTTAGAAAAAACACTGCGCAAGCAGCAATCCGAAAGACTGCTGGAGTACTAGCCTTCAGTAACAAAATAATTTTATTGATTCAGTGAGTGAGTGAGTGAGTGAGTGAGTGAGTGAGTGAGTGAGTGAGTGAGTGAGTGAGTGAGTGAGTGAGTGAGTGAGTGAGTGAGTGAGTGAGTGAGTGAGTGAGTGAGTGAGTGAGTGAGTGAGTGAGTGAGTAGTACCTCAGGAGGTGCGTGTTCTGCCATGCAGCTGAGAACTCCCTTGATATCGCCATGGCTCAGTCCTGCAAAAGAAAAACAAATCAGAGACTTTTCCGGCACGTTTTGGGAATCGCATTTCTCTGTGTATGAGTATTCATGAAACCAAATTTGTCATGACAGGAGCACACGACCTAGAAAAGTGAGAGCGCAATGCTAAAAAATTGCATTCAATGTCGCTTTTAATAAAGAGGCAATTCATAAGCGATTCTTGAGTTTCATTTCCTCCCAAAAGGTCGCTGAAATGGTCACGTTCTGGATGAGTGAACGCAGTCTACGAACAACATAGAACACGCACCATATTATACTGCATAACTGACACCCCTGCATCAGTGCTGAACGAGAGATTAGCGTGCATGTTTGCATGCACGCGAATGTTTGGGGTTCATCATCAAGCGGGCCACTTCTGCTTGAGACGTAAATGACTTTGAATGCTCCCACAAATACCGATATGTTTATTAGCCGAAAGTTTATTTAGCAAGTTTTATTTATTCAAACAGCTGCTGGCAGTTATCGCATAATAGGCTAATGCCAACTGCCCAAATGTCCTATCGAAAAAAAAATCTACCTGTGCGGCACTCTTTCTATTAGTGTATTAAAAGTATTCGCCGAAAAGATGGTATAAGCAATTATGCCTGCCACACGAATTTAGATGACTAGATGAATTCAAGGGCTCTTAGGTCATAAAAATCCTAGCTATCCATAGGTGCTTTTTCTGGTACTACATTCTAGCACAAAAATATTTTCACAGTGCGTGCAAGCCGACGCAACACCAGCAAGTCCCGCGGTCGACAGGCGCCGCCTGTTGACTGCAGCGACAACGGAGAGACAGCAAAATTAAAAAAAAAAACTAAATGGGGAGAAATACAAATACTTAATACACGTTTACACAGTTCATATGAGAAAAAAAAACTACAAAAACGGGGTTTGACGAGAAAAAATGGCGGCAATAGGAAGATAGGGCTATACTTGGCCTCCTTTCTTCGAGTTGCTAAACGTACTCGTTTATCAGTCCCTTCCCAAAAGCTTTACCCTTCTAATGCGGTCAATGGTGAACTCCCTTCAAGTAAGAAAGCACATTTGCCAAAGCAGCTTTACCAGGTTGGAAGTAGTTGGGGCCGTTCCCACGGTCTGCAACGAGCGTTCAGCGGGTTCTGTCAGATATGCATTAAAATGTCGTTCGGTTTCTATACGCTACGAAACAATATTTGCACAAACAAGGCTTGGAGCCTTGTGGAGCCTCACTTGTGTAGACCTCGACTGCAGGCAAAGAACTCTAGCCTAAGGCATCTCTTGTTCATCCACTATCAGCCAAGTCTCCATCTTGGTGTGGCCCGTTTGGCGTCTATAGTTGTATTAGACGGGCAGCAGTGAGCACGGATTTCTGACCGCCCGTGCGCATTTAGCAGCAGCTAATAGCATAAGAAACAACGCGAGTCTTATACGCGTAACATTGCACTATATTCATCAAGTCCTAAGAATGGTAATAATATTAATTATCTTACCGCACAATTCCCGGCCCCCGGCCGCTTCAGCTAGGAAAGCACCGACGAGGACGAGACCGCACACTAGCAGCACCTTCATTTCGGATGAGTTAAGGTTCTTTCTGTGAGAACACTGCGAGAACTCGAATGAAGTAGGTAGAACGAGTTGGATGAAGTGAGCGGTGGCCAGGTGCGGTTATATATGCGTGCGTCCTCTTCCCTGTGTCCTTGATCAACGTGTGAAGCGTTATAATTTAAGCTAACCGCGAAACTTCCGAGGGTTTCCCTCTTCGTGTCGCGTATCTAAATTTGCTACCCGCACAGCGCTGACGCACCATTCTTACCCATCTGTAAACGTAGTGAAATAAACAATGATACGTGAAATTATGCCAAACGTATGGGCGCTTTCTTTTGAAACGAAAAGAGTAACAGGAAACTCTAATGGGGCTGCTAGGTTTGTTATACGCATCGCGTCTTTCGATCAACACTTTTTTAAACGTTTTGTTCTTTTCTTTCCTTTTCTTTGCATGTGCGCGCGTCTGTCTCCTTATCAGACTTTGCACGCGAATCTGCCCCGTGGCCTCCAGTTCGAAGAGACGCACTTGGCGACTGGACAGAGCGTATCGCAAACATCCTTCCTCTCACTCGCGATTCTCGGAAGGAATGGCTTCGTGCCGACACACTTTGCGTGTCACGTGCACTCGTATACGTAAATGCCTCTTTCTGGCACTTCATCGGGACTCTTTCTCTATAACGCTCGCTCGCAGTAGGCGATACGTGGACTTGCTACAGAGTCGTGTTTTTTTTTTTTCCTTTCTTCAAAAACTACTTCTCGGAATCTTTTTGTTTGTTTTGTGTTACTGATATTGCGCAACGCTAGCCTCATGTGAGAAACCGCGACTGCAATATACCATTAGAACTGGCGATACATGATGACAATGCAGACTATGATATTTGGCACCTTGTGTTCTTGGGCCTTTAAGTCACTTTCCTTTGGCCGCCGCGTGAAGTGCTTCGAGCTGAATGTCGAACCTTTATTTTCCCCGGCTCCAAAATGATGCACTGCCGCACGTTGCCGATTTCTCTGCGAATGCGTGTGGTGCAAATTTTCAATCTCAGAGAACAAGTTACACATGCGCTCCGCCGTCTGTCTTTCAAATGGTAATAGGGAGGCTCCGTACATCCAGAAACCCTGCTACGTGCTTGCCTAAATACAGGTTGAGGTAGCGGCTTCAATCGCAACCGCTGCGACCGCATTCCAATGGAGGTGGAACACAAAAACTCTCGTGTACCACGCTTTCGGTGCACGTCAAAGAACCCCGGATGGTCAAAATGATACCAGGTCCCTTCAGTGCGACGCGCCTCATACAAACAATGCAGTTGTTGGACGTTAAACCTCACAATGTTTTAAAGCTTTAATGCACGCTCATGCGCACTGGAGGGGTGGGGGTAGAAAGTCCGCAAGATTTTTAGTGTGGTGGCAGAGCAATAGTAAGAGTTTGTGTTTTAGGTGTGGCGACACTTTGCTGACAAATTTTTTTTTTTATTTTAGTAGATAAAATTACGGTGCTGCTGTCCCTTGTGGTGAGGTTTATTGGAGTGGTCGAGTTACAGCTACAAACACAGCGGCAACAACGATGGCTCAGCTGGACGGCCGAACTGGCCGCGCGACACGCGATCGTGACGGCGCTTTCTAGCCTGCGGTTCTTATTCCTTACGATCGGCCTCCGGCTTTTTGAAAAAGGCATACTGATGACCTACGGTGACGACGAAACGATGGGCTCATAATAAGGCATGAGTGTGCCTACACGAACAATTTCACGTCCCTGGCGACGGTGGTCACTTGGGGGCGTCAGTGGCTCGTTCGGTGTAGTTGACGGGTAAGGTTTGGGTAAGGACGCGATAAGGACCATCAAATTTTGAAAGTAGTTTGGAAGAGAGGCCAGGACTGGCAGGTGGGACCCAGAGCCATACGAAGGATAGAGGCGGTGAGGTGTGAGCAGGTTGGCCGTCGTCACGTCGAAGCTTTTGGTGTGATTGGTCTGCTGTACTGAGCGAGCGGGCGAGCTGCCGACATTCATCGGCATGCTTAGCGGCGGTAGAAACCGGACTGCACTCTGAAGCATCTGGATGATATGGAAAAATTGTGTCGATGGTACAGGAAGGTTCACTGAGCCATCGTTGCTGCCGCTGTGTTTCAGGCTGTCACTCGACGACTCCAATAAACCTTGCCACATTTGGTGTAGGAGCTGGGTACGCCTTGAAACCTGGATCTTTCTAGTGTCGTTCTTCTCCCTTAATCGGTAATGATCCATTGAAATTTTGAAAAAAAAAAACAAATTTGTCATTTTTTGACAATGTCTTTCTTTAAAATAATGCCAAATTTGCCCCTCGCGCGAGCATTCATACCTTTGAAACCAATTGCTCTATCCCATAGTTCTTTGGAAATGTCGCTGAGCAAGAAACAAAAAAAATATTACAGTTCCACCATAAGGGCGAAGCATCGAATGCGACAGCAACATGTTAGAATATTACACGGAGTGTAATACTCGTAGCTGTAGTGGCAGTATGAATTGAAGTAAACGTAAGCTAAGTAAAAACGAGCCGTTGTGCTAGGGGTCCTCTGTTTAAATCCTGCCATCAGACAATTTATGTTTATTAATTAAAGCCAACCTCCTTTTTAGTGACTTTACCACCACGTTTCCGTACCCGGTATGTTCCAAGTTTTTTTTCTTGAGCGCATTTCAAACCTTTTTCTTGGGAGGTAGTGCGCAGCCGCGCCAATAAAACTACATGATTCTTAGGTTTGAGCTCAGTTATCGTTCCGCACTTTTGAAATGTGAGTCCTAGAAGATATAAGATCAAAGACATGCGCTTTCAGTGTTTTGTTTCATGACATTTGTTTGTGGGCAAGCATTCTCAAAAGTATGAGGAACATTTTTGTAAAAACATTAAGACATGGTATAAGCAACCTTAGTGATAAAATGGTGTGTCGATACAATCCACCATATACCGCATGTCGTATAGTACACACATATATCTAAATACATACAAGACCTCACCGTGACGCCTACGGCAAGACTTCCCTTGGCGTGTCCATATCATAGCTGTCGCAATAAAATGAAATAAATACATATGAAGCCTATTTGGGGAATTATTCATCAAAAAACTAAAACACAAAGAAAAACTGCCTTTTTTCAAGGTTCAAGGTGATAGTTTTAGAAAACTGTCCGTAATATAAAAGAATTATAAGTGGAATTCGGTGATCGTAGTTCATTACGCGCTTTGATATATATTGAAACAGTCTGCAAAGTTCAAAGAGAAAATCTTCATTAAAGAAAAGTTCATAAATGACCAGAAAGACCGACAAATTCTTGTTTTGAGAAAAACAACAATAGATATTTTATGCTATCATATGCACATAAAATCAAAGTGCCAGATGACCGATACTCTACGGACTTGTAACAAGGGTCTCCTTGAGCACCCTCCTTGTCGTGTTTTACCCGTTTCGCAGCTCACATTTTACAACGAAGCTGTAAAATATATGGTGCCTGTAACGACTCTTGTTCTATCAATCTGCTCCGGCCTCATTTTTTTTTTTTTCATCTATGCTCTAAACCGTCTCTTGCTTTCCTCGACTGCTGAATAGTAAGTGCTTCCACCCACTTTGATTACGGGCGCTTCTGAAACGTGGGCAATTCCTACTGGTAATGCCAAATTAGGCCATTGAAGTGATGTCTTATGTGAGCTTTAAGCAAAATATTACGCTTTTCACACCATATAATTGATGTAAGCAAAAAGAAAATAAGGCTTAAGTTAGATATTATTATTCCTAAAAAAAGATAAGAAATGTAAAACTGAAGTTTGTCCCTTTCAGTTTAACCAATTACAGTGTACGCTACAAATCAGCCTTTAACTTTTGAAAGGCGCAAGGTAGAGCCACGATTACATTTAGGATAGGTAGAGTAGTGCATGTGGCTGCATAAAAGCTTGACAATGAAAAATTTTTGAACAACAGTGGTAATTCAAAAGTACCCTAATACTTTAAATCACTGTACGCCTCTCAGGAAAAGGAAGTTCTGGGGTTTTAAGTGCCAAAACCACCATTTTATTATGATGCACGTCTTAGAGGGGGACTCCTTGTTAATTCTGACCACCAGGGGATCTTTAACGCGGCCACAACGCACAGAACGCGGGCGTTTTTGCATTTCTACCCCGTAGAAATCTGGCCGCAGCGGCCGGTATTCGATCCCGCGACCTCGTGCGTAGCAGCGCAACACCAGAGCCGCTAAGCCGCCGCGGCGGGTGAAGAGATCAGCGGGTCAAGCGCGTCGGCTTTTATACATCAGTCGTCGAACGTTCCAGAGTAATCGCTGGGACCCGCGTGCCTTCCACAAAGTTCCACACCAATCGCGTCACGCATACATGCAATCAAATTACACAAAGTTCGGTGACAGACAGCGGATGGAACCATCGATTACATTCCAGAAACTTCCGATGCATGCAGGTGCGTCCTGCGCCGTGCGATAACATTTGTTTCGCGGTGAAACGTGGTCGCCCGATAAAGATAAACAAGTAGACGCGTCAATATGAATGGCACTGTAAAGCTAGGTAAGAACTTGCATATCTAATTCTAGTGGCAACTAAAAGCATTATATTCTAAGCTTCCTATCGTCTCGTAATTGAAAAAAATATATATATCTTCTTGTACGAATGTAGCTGCAAAACTATCGGAAACTACTTTGTTCCCGGTTTCTCCCCGAATAATAAATTGTTAAGTGATTAAATAATGATAAGATGAGGTGAAAATAACGAACTGCAGCGATAACGCAGTTTTCGCAAACGTGCGTGGACATAACGAAATAAAATAATGACACAGTACAATGCACACTTGCTGCGATTCCAAGCAGGTCACTGTAAAAAAAAAAAAAACATCACGAATAGAATTTCAAGGCGATCCGTAGCATAAACATCAGCAACACGAAGAAAGAAAGAACAACATAAATTCATTTGCGCAAAAATTAAAAAAGAAAAAGAACTACAAAAAAAAAATAAAGTACCGCATAACCGTTCTCGCTGCTGGGGCAACAAGAACACCACCAAACTAAGTTAAGCCAGTTGCAAAATCAAACATACATCGGCCCGGCATTATTCACAATATCAATATTGAATTGCTAAAACAACGAAAACTGCACAAAAATAACGTTCGTCTCGTTCTACAGCTTTCCTTCAACCGTTGATCTAAGCAGTAAGGAGCTTCAGGGAGTAGCATTCGGTTTTCGTGCATTTTTGTCAAGACGGCTATGTTGCGCCAACCAAGAGGGCAAGCGGTAAGCGAGAAATGGCACCGTGCGTTTTGCGACACTGGAACAACGACGCTTCAGTGCTCGTCTCATTCGTTCGAAAGCGCAACATGAATTCGACCTCCCTAGTTTCAAGGCCAGGCCAGTCTTTTAACTTAAACGTGCGTGAACGGCAGCTTTTGATCATTGCGGAAGCGGG
Source organism: Dermacentor andersoni (assembly GCF_023375885.2). NCBI lineage: Eukaryota > Metazoa > Arthropoda > Arachnida > Ixodida > Ixodidae > Dermacentor > Dermacentor andersoni. The sequence goes on along the minus strand of NC_092814.1, from coordinate 260,197,643 downwards.
GGGCTGTTTTCCTGCTAACCATGACAGCTGATGGAAAACATCGGATTGGAACCTGAGAGCTTCGTCACTAAACACGCAGCCCTATAGGGGGATATTCCATGCCGCCTGAGTATGGGGGCGGTGGGCATGACACTTCCAGCTGTGCAACATTTTAATGTGCAGTAGCTAACTCCTAATATGCCGCTCGCATGTTATCGTCGCTCGAATTACAGCGATTGTAGTTGTAGTGATGTAAGCGCTAGTGCGTGCTCTACGCCAGGAAAGCACGCCCTGGACACTATGTCCTGGGCAGTATGAATTTTCGCATTGTATGGGTATTTTGGGCCACACACCTAATTTTCAAGAAGTGAACAGAGTCCATTTAAACTGTGAAAATAAACGCGTGCTCATGCCTTGTTTGAAATACAACGGTCTCTGCCAAATTGAGCCAAAACACGAAACTTTGTAGAATTTATCTGTTGGCCACCATTGGGCAGGAAGTTTCTGCCGATTTCGAACGCGGAATGATGTCCCAGGCATTGGGCAGGAATTGCAGGTGTGTAGTTGCTTTAGATGAAGATCATAGGGTTATTTATTTATTTATTTATTTATTTATTTATTTGTTTGTTTGTTTGTTTGTTTGTTTGTTTGTTTGTTCAATCATTATTTACAATTTCATTCGTTCATTCATTCATTTGTGAACATTCACCACCCTTGAGGCCATCTAAGATTGTACTACATTATGGTGGTATAGGGGGGGGGGGGGGGGTGACGCAGTAGGCACATGTAATACAAATATAAATCATAAACAAATAAAATAATACAAAATAATCACTAAGATGAACTATTAACTTGAATGTTTAACGATTGTAAGTCGAATATTCGCACTCATCAATTTACGCCACCGCAGCAGAATGGGCCTGAGAGGAGCAGATGGATAATACGTGACGTCCTCCAACACAACCTTTGCTATCTGGAAAATAAGGAAGACATTCACTGAATAACATGGTCCGCCTTGTTAGCAACGCGCATAATCAACTGTGCTTGCGACAACACAGTGTCCAATGATGTTTCAGGGAGTGAAATGCTCTCCTTGAAACATCCGCCGGCACAGCTGCTGAAACAGTTGCCGGCTACAGCGACTGGCATATACGTGGTTTCCTGCGATATACGTACGAGCATTAGGCGGAGGTGTTCATCGAGCAGATGCGCCGGTCAGAAGTGCTCAAAAATAAATGGTGGCTAAGATGATACTCCGTGGTAGCAGATGTCAGTCATTGCGAATTGAGGTAAATCGCCTACGTAATTTTTCTTCTTTTCATTTACGTTTGGTAATGCCAAGACATGGATTCAATCAATAAGACGCTACCAAACTAGCACCGCACACTGAGGGCGTATTCTCGGGGGATCACTTTCGCAGATAGTTTCCCTTTCACTAGATTTCAACAGAATCAGCACTGGACGCATGCGCACAAGGGTGGGCAAACGCGAGAAAGAAGCTCTCATTGGTTCTTGTGGGCTGGGCCCGGCGAAATATCCCGGAAGTGAAACTATCGCCCAAACTGATCGCCCCAGAATATCGCCCCTGTATACTTGAACATCCTGCAGTACGTTTAGCAAGGCACCTATTAACCGATAAGTGTCCGTAGTGTGCCGCCCTCATGGCGACATCAGGGCACTTATACTAGGATAAAGCAACGTACACACACCCGACGATACTTAATGCATCTTTTCTCGTCTTTGATTTCTTCGACGTGCCTGATAATTGAGGCATTATTTTGGAGATGGCGTTGTGACTACTTTCTTACTTGCCATACGCTCCTCTGAAATGGACAACGCCCAAATTTAATTTCGCATTCGTAGGTTTGAGAGGGCAGAGCAAGAGACGCGTGGCAGCAGAAAATGAAGCACAATCACTCCGGCTGAATTAAATTTGTGATATTTCGCATTTTCCCTCCTAAGAAATCAAATGGTGCCGATGGCATGCACTACATCCACAGTATTCACCGTCTTGAACGATGTAACTTCTGCCATTACTATTGGCCATGTTAGAATCGCACCGCTGGCACGAGTTGTTGGAACCTCAGTGCTGACGCCCGTTATTGCAAATGGGTCGCAAGCCCCAAGGGTAGCGTTGGCCTGGCGGCCTGGGGCACTGGAAGCATCCGAAGGTCCCGGCAAAGCATGAGTCGACTGGTAACAGAACAACTGGTTTATTCTAACATCGCAAAAGAGCGCGCGGTCAGGTCGACCGAAGTGGAGAGACGGGAGAGCACGTAACTCAACGGATGAAATCGGAGCCTCTCTCTTGGCGTCCGGGGGCAGCTGCTCTTATACTTTCGCAGTTGAGGGCAAGAAGGAAGGCCTCGTGACGAGACCACGTGACGGCGGGTACGGACAGACTGAGAGACACGTTGAGACGAGTGTAGTGACGCATCGCCAACCCGGCGCCGATCAGACCTCCTCGCTTCACACTTGGGGAGCTCCTCTCCCAGGCTGCCGCGCTTTGACAAGCGTGGGCACACACACACACACGCACACACGAAGACACATGGCACTGAAACACGCCTGGACGCGCTTGGCGGGGAGGTTTTGCGGGAGCTCCGAACGGGCCAAAATGTCCGCCGCTTTGAACGAAGCCCCGGCGTCCGTTGCATCCGCGCCGGCTATACCGCGCGTCGTAGGCGAAACGTAACAGACCGCCCCGCCGGGGGAAGGAGATCCCGATGGTCAGGGGACTGCATCCGCTGTCCGGAGGGATGTCGTTTGATGATGCTCATAACCGAAGTCGGGCGTCCTTCGGCGTTTCTTGAGCGCAGCGCACAGAGAAGGCCTCGTTCTCACGTTCAGGTTCACCCAGGACACTGCAAAGTGACTTCGGGAGAGTTGACATTTTTGTTCTCGTTCCCGGCAAGCGTTAGAACTACGCCGAAAGTCAACCGCTCAGTCAGCAAGCACGGCACAACCCTCACTAAGCCCTGCCAGGCTCTTTCCCCTTTTATACTACTGCCTAGTTCCTTACAGTAGTTTAGCAGCACTCAGAACGCGTCCACAAATCGGAAAATTGCACTAGAAAGCACATCATCACTTTGAAACACTACACAAAAGCAATATGTTAAAAATCCTGCCTCAGGAAGAAAAACATCAGTAACAAACAATTTTGAGGCTGATTCCCACGTTAGGGGCTTCGACTTAAGCCATCGGCGTTACCGTTGAGACTCCCCTTTTTGTAACGCACCTCAAAGGAATATTGTTGCAAAGCGAGGCTCCAGCGCAGGAGGCGGCCATTTGTGGAAGAGATAGTCTGCAGCCATTGGAGAGGGCAGTGATCCGTCTCGAAGCATGCGAAGCGGAGAACGCAGCGAGCGACCGTACACTAGCTCAGCTGGCGAAAACCCCGTAGCCGCATGCGGAGCGGTCTTTAATGCCAACGTCACCCCAGGCAGACACAGCTCCCAGTCAGTTTGTTGTTCAAACCACAATGCTCTCAACACGCGCTTCATGACGGAGTGGAGCTTCTCAACGGAATTCGACTGTGGGTGGTACACTGAGCTGTCTAACAGCTTTACCCCACACCTTTCGAGAAAGGCTGTCGTCAAAGGGCTAGTAAACACTGTGCCCTGATCTGATTGGATTTCCGCAGGAAAACCAACTCGCGCAAATATGGACAGTAGTGCATTGACTATCTCAACTGAGCTTAGTTCTTTAAGCGGCACTGCTTCAGGGAACTTTGTCGCTGGGCAGATCACAGTCAAAATGTGTCTGTACCCCGTGGCTGTTACCGGCAGAGGTCCCACTGTATCAATAACGAGCCGTCTAAAAGGCTCCGTAATGATAGGTACCAACTTCAACGGCGCCCTCGATTTGTCCCCTGGTTTGCCCACCCGCTGACAGGTGTCACATGTCTTCACAAAGTGGTCTGCGTCCCGAAAACACCCTGGCCAATAGTACTCTTGCAAGAGACGGTCCTCAGTTTTCTTAACTCCTAGGTGTCCGGACCACGAACCCCCATGCGACAAGCGCAACAGATCCTGACGGTAGCACTGAGGCACGATCAGCTGATCGAACTCCACTCCCCTGCGGTCTAGATACTTCCGGTACAGGACCCCACCTCTTTCCACAAAGCGAGCATTTTTCTTGGCGATACCTTCCTTGACAATGCAGCGTATGTTTTCTAGGCTGCCATCCTTCTTTTGCTCGGTTATCAAAGCCGACCGGCTGACTTTTAGCAACCTATTAAGTCCATCTGACGTAGGCGCGATGAGCAAATCTGCAGATAGCTCTTCTAACTTTCCCGTGTCGGGCATTTCCTCTCCAGTATCTGGTGCCTTCAACGCTACAGGCTCAATTTTATTCAGTTCGGGCGTGCTCTGAATATCAGCTTGCTGCGCCTCTGACCCTTTCTCATTGCACGACAACGTCGGTCCCGCAACTACCGCCTTTGCAGCGAGCTCCCGAACCTTCGATCTGGTTAAGGCCTGAACGCTAGCCTCACCAAACAAAAGCCCCTTCTCGCGCAGGAGGTGATCGGACCTGTTCGAAAATAGGTACGGGTACTGGGGGGGCAGCATAGATGACACTGCGGCCTCCGTCTCAAGCGCTCCGAAAGGTCCTTCAATAAGCACTTTTGCTACGGGCAGACACACGCTATGAGCTTCCACGGCTTGCTTGATCCATGCGCACTCGCCCGTGAACATATCGGGTTCTACGTAAGAGGGGTGAACTACATCCATTGTAGCTGCGGAATCGCGAAGCACTCGGCACTCTTTCCCGTTCACGAGGAGGTCTCGCATGTAAGGCTCGAGAAGCTTCATGTTCTCGTCAGTGCTGCATAACGACAAAAACACGACTTTTGTTTTTGTTTCTGGACACTGCGCCGAAAAGTGACCCGGCTTCTGACACGTATAACACACGCGCGCTTGCCTCATCTCGAACCGTTTTCTGCGTTCGGCTTCGGCTGCCGCCGTCTCCTTACGTTCGGTCGGACTGCTTTCACTCGCATCCGAACTACGTGTTTCCCCCTTTGCTCTCATGGGCGTGAACTTCGGCCTCTCAAACTTGGAGCCAAATTCACCCTTTTGACCGTCCTTAGCTCCGCGAGCCCGACGCGTCACAAACTCCTCGGCTAGCTCAGCGGCTCGAGCCACCGTACTAACGTCTGGCCTATCCAAGACCCAGTACCGCACGTTCTCAGGTAACCGACTATAAAACTGTTCCAGCCCGAAACACTGCAGAACTTTCTCGTGGTCACCAAACGCTTTCTCTTCTTTGAGCCACTCCTGCATGTTTGACATTAGCCTGTAGGCAAACTCTGTATATGACTCACTTCTGCCTTTCTCATTTTCCCGAAACTTCCGACGGAACGCCTCCGCTGACAGCCTGTACTTTTTTAGCAGACTCGATTTCACTTGGTCGAAATCCTCTGCCTCCTCTCTCTTCAAGCGAGCGACTACGTCGGCCGCCTCGCCGGGTAACAAAGTGAGCAAGCGCTGTGGCCACGTTTCCCGAGAGAACCCCTGCTTCTCGCACGTTCGCTCAAAGTTAACCAGGAACAAACCAATGTCCTCTCCGAGCTTAAACGGCCGCATCAGGTCAGTCATTTTGAACGATACTCGTTCTCCTGCACCGTGTGCCTGACTTCCATTACGAGCGCGTTCCATCTCTACCTCGAGACGCTTCATTTCCAAAGCGTGGTCGCGCTCTTCTTTTTCTTTCTCTTTTTGTTCTTTTCGTTCGCGCTCCTGTCTTTTTGCCGTCTCCCTCTCCTCAATGGTCTCAAGGCATTCCGACAGCTCGTCATCCTCAGCTTCTAACTCAAGAATAGCCCTTAGCAGTTCTGGTTTTCTGAGTTTGTCTGAGACATCCAGACCCAACTCTCTTGCAAGCTCCAGCAATTTCGGTTTGCGCAACGACTTCAAATCCATGGCTGCTCTGAATGCAGCTTTCTCTACTGCCTACTATTGTCTTGCCGCAAACTAACCCGGCAGCAACGACAACCACAATTACCAGCTCTGTTTCTGACACTAACAAAAGCCTGGCAAAACTCAGAAGAAGAAAGTCCCGCACTCACCAAACCTCGCAGCCAAGACCTCAGCGCAGTCGTTCCGCTGCAGGCAACCAGTCATCACACAGGGCTCGTTGCACTGCTCCCGGATGGTCGTTGTGCTGCTCAGCATACAGTCAACTGCATATCTTCGCTGCTGGCCTCCGTTGTCGCGATCTCACCGCTACCAGCCAGTTGTTAGAATCGCACCGCTGGCACGAGTTGTTGGAACCTCAGTGCTGACGCCCGTTATTGCAAATGGGTCGCAAGCCCCAAGGGTAGCGTTGGCCTGGCGGCCTGGGGCACTGGAAGCATCCGAAGGTCCCGGCAAAGCATGAGTCGACTGGTAACAGAACAACTGGTTTATTCTAACATCGCAAAAGAGCGCGCGGTCAGGTCGACCGAAGTGGAGAGACGGGAGAGCACGTAACTCAACGGATGAAATCGGAGCCTCTCTCTTGGCGTCCGGGGGCAGCTGCTCTTATACTTTCGCAGTTGAGGGCAAGAAGGAAGGCCTCGTGACGAGACCACGTGACGGCGGGTACGGACAGACTGAGAGACACGTTGAGACGAGTGTAGTGACGCATCGCCAACCCGGCGCCGATCAGACCTCCTCGCTTCACACTTGGGGAGCTCCTCTCCCAGGCTGCCGCGCTTTGACAAGCGTGGGCACACACACACACACGCACACACGAAGACACATGGCACTGAAACACGCCTGGACGCGCTTGGCGGGGAGGTTTTGCGGGAGCTCCGAACGGGCCAAAATGTCCGCCGCTTTGAACGAAGCCCCGGCGTCCGTTGCATCCGCGCCGGCTATACCGCGCGTCGTAGGCGAAACGTAACAGCCATCTCCATGACAGAAAGCAACCGCGTCAACTTATATCTGAGAACAAGGACGAGGACATCAAAAAGGTGTCATGTTTTTCTGCGTTTAGGCGCTTATGCAGCTACATTGCTGTGGCGGTTGTCCACAAACTTCATTCCTCACTCATAAACAAGAAGTAAACACCTTGGAGCATTCTTTTTCACGTAAATCATGTGTCCGTATGCGCGTGTGCTATACCTTCTCATAGAGATGTGTTCAATACTTTTGTTTCTCGATATTATTGTCAAGAGTATACACGGAGTGGACGTGGAGGATCCCGAATGGCGAGACTAGAAATTAAATAGATTTATACTCTGCGCTAACCCTGGGGGGCATCATACAATATGTGGACGTGCTCGGCAAGGTGCGCTGCAGTGTCCATAGGATGGTAAGAGCTCGAATTAGCCTAGACTTGAGGAGGGAACGGAAGAAACTGGTACATAGGAAGCCGATCAAAGAGTTAGCGGTAAGAGGGAAAATCGAGGAATTCCGGATCAAGCTACAGAACAGGTATTCGGCCTTAACTCAGAAAGAGGACCTTAGTGTTGAAGATATGAACGACAATCTTATGGGCATCATTAAGGAATGTGCAATAGAAGTCGCTGGTAACTCCGTTAGACAGGACGCCAGTAAGCTATCGCAGGAGACGAAAGATCTGATCAAGAAATGCCAATGTATGAAAGCCTCTAACCCTACAGCTAGAATAGAACTGGCAGAACTTTCGAAGTTAATCAACAAGCGTAAGACAGCTGACATAAGGAACTATAATATGGATAGAATTGAACATGCTCTCAGGAACGGAGGAAGCCTAAAAGCAGTGAAGAAGAAACTAGGAATAGGCAAGAATCAGATGTATGCATTAAGAGACAAAGCCGGCAATATCATTACTAACATGGATGAGATCGTTCAAGTGGCTGAGGAGTTCTATAGAGATGTATACAGTACCAGTGGCACCCACGACGATAATGGAAGAGAGAATAGTCTAGAGGAATTTGAAATCCCACAAGTAATGCCGGAAGAAGTAAAGAAAGCCTTGGGAGCTATGCAAAGGGGGAGGCAGCTGGGGAGGATCAGGTAACAGCAGATTTGTTGAAGGATGGTGGGAAGATTGTTCTAGAAAAATTGGCCACCCTGTACACGCAATGCCTCATGAATTCGAGCGTACCACAATCTTGGAAGAACGCTAACATAATCCTAATCCATAAGAAAGGGGACGCCAAAGACTTGAAAAATTATACACCGATCAGCTTACTGTCCGTTGCTTACAAAGTATTTGCTAAGGTAAGTGCAAATAGAATCAGGAACACCTTAGACTTCCGTCAACCAAAGGACCAGGTAGGATTCCGTAAAGGCTACTCAACAATAGACCATATTCACACTATCAATCAGGTGATAGAGAAATGTGCGGAATATAACCAACCCTTGTATATAGCTTTCATTGATTACGAGAAAGCGTTTGATCCAGTCGAAACCTCAGCAGTCGTGGAGGCATTACGGAATCAGGGTGTAGATGAGCCGTATGTAAAAATACTGAAAGATATCTATAGCGGCTCCACAGCCACCGTAGTCCCCTATAAATAAAGCAACAAAATCCCAATAAAGAAAGGCGTCAGGCAGGGAGATACGATCTCTCCAATGCTATTCACAGCGTGTTTACAGGAGGTATTCAAAGAGCTGGATTGGGAGTAATTGGGAATAAGAGTTAATGGAGAATACCTTACTAACTTGCGATTAACTGATGATATTGCCTTGCTTAGAAACTCAGGGGACCAATTGCAATGCATGCTCACTGACCTGGAGAGGCAAAGCAGAAGGGTGGGTCTAAAAATTAATCTGCAGAAAACTAAAGTTATGTTTAACAGTCTCGGAAGAGAACAGCAGTTTACGATAGGTAGCGAGGCACTGCAAGTGGTAAGGGAATACGTCTACTTAGGACAGGTAGTGACTGCGGATCCGGATAATAAGACTGAAATAATCAGAAGAATAAGAATGGGCTGGGGTGCGTTTGGCAGGCATTCTCAGATCATGAACAGCAGGTTGCCCTTATCGTTCAAGAGAAAAGCGTATAACAGCTGTATCTTACCAGTACTCACGTACGGGGCAGAAACCTAGAGGCTTACGAAAAGGGTTCTACTTAAATTGAGGACGACGCAACGAGCTATGGAAAGAAGAATGATAGGTGTAACGTTAAGGGATAAGAAAAGAGCCGATTGGGTGAGGGAACAAACGCGAGTTAATGACACCTTAGTTGAAATCAAGAAAAAGAAATGGGCATGGGCAGGACATGTAATGAGGAGGGAAGATAACCGATGGTCATTAAGGGTTAATTACGGACTGGATTCCAAGGGAAGGGAAGCGCAGCAGGGGGCGGCAGAAAGTTAGGTGGGCGGATGAGATTAAGGAGTTTGCAGGGACAACGTGGCCACAATTAGTACATGACCGGGGTAGTTGGAGAAGTATGGGAGAGGCCTTTGCCCTGCAGTGGGCGTAACCAGGATGATGATGATGATGATGATAATGATGATGATACATGCATGTGGCAATATGAGCTGGCAAAAGAATGGCTCCTTTGGTAATCATGTGGTATATCTCCAAGGTGTCTGAAATGCAATTAGTATGTTGAGATGATCGGCGCTGGCTTTTATAGGCCTCATTTCATGGCATTGATGTTATCCCAACCTGTGATAAGTACGATCATGACACAATAGTGATGTTGAAATCAAAGTGCATGAATGAATGACTATTTTTCTTACGTATTTATACATTTCTTATGTCTTTGTCCTTGTTTTAATTACATCTCCATAAGACGCAGATAATTGTTTTGTGTGCACGGAAGCCATTTATGCCGCATTTATAAAGATCTTTACTGGGATTGGAAAGTATAAGCTAGACGTTTAGTAAGGTCTTCATGCCTCTTATTTGCAGGAGTACAATAGATGGCAGTACCTGGAAGTTAAACCGGCTTCTTAACACATGAGCAGTTGAAACGATCGATGTATATACAGGGTGTCCCATGTAACTTTAGCCAAACTTTAAAAATATGCAAATGCCACGTAGCTGGACAGAACAAAGGCAATGTTGTTCGCCGTCACTTGGAGATACTGAGAGAATTTTTTTCATACCGCCTAATTACATAATTATTCGTAAATAATTAATAAAATTTTCAAATATTACAATTAGATTAACAGTGTCAGTGAGAAAATTATAGAGCAACATGAAAAACTCTCGACAGAGCTTCCTGTTGTCCAATACACGGAAAGTGCGAATACACGGAAAGTGCCTCGAGCGGCCAGTCGCGCGGCAATTTTGCGCGTATTCGCGGGCTTTTTGCACGCTCGGAAATACACTTTTATGTAGCACGTATTGCACAACAGGAAGCTCTGTCGAGAGTTTTTCATGCTGCTCTACAATTTTCTCACTGACACTTCTAATCTAATTATAATATTTTAGAAGCTGATTGATTGAATAAGTTTAATAATGTAATCAAGCGCAATGAAAAAAAAAATAATCTGAGTATGTCCAAGCGACGGCAAACAACATTATCTTTGTTTTATTCAGCTACGTGGCATTTGCATATTTTTACAGTTTGGCTACAGTTACGTGGGATACCCTGTATATCCCCGTGATGCAAAGGCTATCGCGCCGCCGAACTCGTCCCATCAAGGATGCGGGGCAGGGCCAACTGCATGATTTCGACCTTCACCGTCTGCGACCATCACGTGACCATGCAGCATCGCGCGCTGGTTGGTCGAGTTGAATGAGCGTGGCGGTGCGCACGCGAGCACACCGGCAAGGCAGGGTCATTTCAGCGGCAGCGACGACGTTGGAAGCAGCTCAGGTGAGGCCCGCACGTTTTCCGGTTATCCCTGTCCGTCCTCCGCTTCGGCCAGGGCAGAAACGATTGCGTCGCCGTTTCTTTTCTAAACATCAGGGGGTGCCTGCTGTACAGAACAATAAACGTTTCAGCCCCTCATATGGCTACGGTGTGCTTTACTCGAGTTATGTGCCTGATTGCCAGTCCCCCGGCTAAGTTCCATGCGTCCGAGGACTGCATAATTTGAACTGGATGCACCGAGCGTGTGCGAATGCGAAAACAAGGAATAAAGGCGTCTCTTATATTGTTCAATGACTTCGCCCACTCGATGATAACCGAGTGAAATGTGGCTCGTGAGGTAGTTTCGCGACCAAATAATTGAGTGGGCCCGGCATTTGATTAGCTGGCACTATGTTTTTATCCCCCAATGCCACTCTATTTTCGCCTGGCCTTAGGGGTGCCTGACGCCCAACAAATAAGGTTTCGTGTCTAGGTGCGTCCGATAACATTAGGAGTGCTATATACAATTTAGAGAGTACCTGATACTGATAGATTTTTGTGATTGAACCACGTAAGTTTGTCGTCTTTTTTTCTTTTTTTTCATTTTGCCCCGGTCTGCCAAATTGTTCCGATTTATAACTGCAACAGAGTGTGAAAGTAGACGAGTTTGTTGATATTCATAGTAAAAGCAGCGCAAAAATAACGGCAGCAAAGGTCTTGTGTTAACGTTATTCTTGCGCTGGTATACACGTATACCCTCTTCCTTATGTTAAAATATTTAGGTTTTTTTTTCATTGGAATAGGTTATCAAGAATTGGGAGGACGCTTAAGCTTTGCCTCTAAGAGTGGAACGCGATAGCAATAAAAGATCCCTGACTGCTTCTCACGCTTCTCAACAACTGCAGCTTATGTAATCGTAATGTTTACTGGAAAACGCTGGCGGCGAACGCTATGCATGAAGGCACGCTTTGTGGTAGAAGCGCAGGCTCTTGCGTGGGCCGATCCCGGAGTTGGTACACAGCTGCGCACCAAAAAAGAAAAAAACTTCATTTTCAGGCTTCTTTTATCGTTTCGCACTTTTAATATTTCATACTGAGAAGACTCAACATAAAAGGCATGCGCTGTCGATGTTTTGTTACGTGACATTTGTTTGCGGGCTGTCATTCTCAAAATTCCGATGAATAACTTTGTCAAGAACGTAAGACAAGCTATGAGCAACTTTAGTGACCGAATGTTGCGGCAATATAACCCCTATATACTGCATGCTATAAAGCAAGGCGCGACATATGCATGTATACCTAAATACATACGAAAATTTTCGCTCACGGACGACTCCGCCGACACCGGATTTTCTGCGACCCGGGGACCTCAACGCTTTCGCGTCGAACATTCACGTGGAGCATAAAGTGTAATTAGGTCTTTTTGATAGATTACCTGAAAAGGTTACACTACTCGCTCGACTATTTGCAATAGGCAGGGAGCAAGTTAAAAATGCTCACTAATTAACTTAATTATTCACTTCAGGGCAGCTGTTACAATTGCGAAATTGAAGCTGAGCAGTAGGGAAGTACATGTCTGCTTAGCAGATGATCCTACGGCCTCACTTGTGAGGTATCCTGTGAAGACCGTCTGTTCTATCTCTGTTATAGCTATAAACAGCCCTTTCTCTCGAATTTCTGAGCTACAGCCATTTTGTCTTGTCCAACACATGCAACACTAACCTCTGCGCAATAGAGATCATATGAGCCGAAGCACTTCTCGGATGTCTTAGCCGGCCGCGATGTTCTTTGACAGCTCGAACAATTACCATTGCACAAGGGAACTTGGTGATCACATGAATCGCCGTTGAGACGCTCAGACCGAATATTTGGCGCCTTCCACGGCTGCGGGCGCCCCAGTTAACTTTCCTGCCAGCGATGATGGTCCCAGATTTGATTGTGTGGTATTCTCACGAATTAGCAAGATTTACCATCTGGTTTCAAGCCTGTGAAGAGCCCAAGATCTTCACTGCAGTGTCTCTGACAACCTCATGTGTGCCTCTCATTTCCCGAGACCGCAAAGCGTTTTCTGCAGCCATACACCTAGATTGTAGAACAGCTGATCCCATCCACCGCCTTGTTTTGTTATCTTATTATTCTTTATCGAAAGCCGTTCTTTATTAACTTATTATGCTATGATTATTTTATTTTCATTTAATAATTATTTTGCCAACTAATTTTCTCTCTCCCTCAGCTTTCGACAACGAGCCTATTCGTACTTTTCGTTTTCATTTCCCGTTTTTACTCGGAACCAAACGCGTCTTGATAAAAATGCTTCTTTTACGATTTCTTCTTCTTTTTCTATAACTTTCTGTTGATCGTTCTTCCAATGTCCAAACAGGACATTTCCTTAGTTTCCGTTTTCTGGGGAAACTACTGGAAGAACCAACGAGTATGTAATCGTTCCATCTCTGTCACAACTAAACCGCCTCCCCCTTGCTTTTCGAACACTTCGACTTCCCCCACCCTGCTCTACTCACCAGCTCATTCCCCCCCCCCCCACCCACCCACCCACCGCGTCCTCCCACCAAGAGTTGCGGCTAGCGACCTAAGCGTACATAAACGCTGTTAAGAGACGCAGGTTCTGCCCTGGCGAAGAACAAGTTCCCGTGTCCAGCGAGGTTCTATATAGTTCGAACACGGTTAATCACTCCAAATTAGGCGTAATTCCGCACGTTCGAAAAAGGCGGGGATGAAATTTGGCGTCATGACAAAGGCGCATTCCACGCAATTGCGTTTCCCTAGAGAACTGCAACAAGCACGTGAATATCCACGAAGCCCTGTTATTAAGTCACGCCACGAGCAGCAGGCATATACAGAAACACTACACAATAGAGCGAAACAGGGCGCTTACTTGCGCGACCCATCGCTACCTATCATACGCACACGCGCTGAAGGTTGTAGGCGCCCGTATGAAGGCTCCCTAGCGCGAACTAGCACGACTAAAGCCTCTGGATCTTCTAAAAGTAGTGCCAACTGCCTGCAGCGCCTCCTGGTTTGGTCCAAGGGAAAAATACCATAAATGAGCGCGCTCGACGCGCCATGTTGCATTATGCGGCCGTGAGACTCGAACAGGCCAATCCGTTAGTTAACGTTTGGTCATTGCCTTTCGCGGTCTTTGCTTTCTCTTTGGGTAAACAAGTAGAAACGAGCCTGCATCTCTTCTTCGATTCCGCTCCCATCTGATCACTCGACGCGTCGACAACGTGCCTGCCGACCGACCAGCAACGGCTCCCCACAATGACGTGAGCGCGATCCTGGACATGGGTGAATCAAGTGAGATCTATGCGTGCGCTTCGTTTGAGAATGGCGAACAATGCGCGCCAAGCGCGTGTCGTCTGCTAGTTTTAGCATGGTTATAACGGCGCGTTTTGAGAACAGGACACAGAAAGAATGCATACAGGACAGCCGCAGACGATGATCAACGACGGAGACTGTCCTGTGTGCATTCTTTCTGTGTCCTGTCCTCAAAACGCACCGTTATAATCATGCTCGATCAAGCCGGCAACAAACTAGCCCATCTAAGTCTCTAAGTCTGCTAGTTTGTCTTGGACCGACGAGGCGGGAGGAAGTTATCGTCCAATCGCGTAGCAGGGCGGCGAGATCAAAGAATTTCGCTAATTTTAGCAGATTCAGGTGTTTCCGCGCGACCATGCTGGCTCCGTCCGTCGTACGGATGCAGAAACACTACCCGCCCAATGTATTCGTGCGTTGTGCAAAGCACTTAGGGGTTTGCGATTGTACAATAGCAGCAGCAATTGCAACGAAACTGAAAGCTAAGTTTCTGAAAGCTAGGTCAAAACGCAAGAAAGTGTACGTGTGTGAAGTGTGACAAGCAGATCACGTGCATGGTAGAGGTACAGCGGGAATGAGAGAGCTTAGAAGAGCCCTGTATTTGTGTGTATACTATCTATATAGAGAGCAATCGACGGTGGCCTACTCCGGACCACCTCGTTTGCACCAGGTGCCGAACACTCTCAAGTTCCAGCGATCTCCACAGAGGGCGAAAAAATCAACCGCGGCGCGTTCCATGCAAGAAGCGCGTAAGGGGAAGTACTGTAATTTGGTTGTATCCTTTAATTCTTATTTTTTCTACTATAGGGCGTTGAACGCAGCTAAACATGTGATCAATAAATGTACATATTATAACCGACAAACATACTTAACATTACATTTTTTTACAAAATAAGCAGGCCATTGTTTTTATTGGACGTCTATTATTAAAGGCTGTGTTTTTTTACTTGAATAGAGGCTATGAGACCTCACTGACGTGCGACAAGCAGCGGTCTATTAGTATCGGCTGCAGTCCGGGAAGTTTATCCACAGAGCATAGAGTTACTATACTGACTCTAGAGGACAAGCTACCCATAGGGCCCATGCATTGAAATCGGGAACCGCAAGAGCGCCGCCATTTTGCTACGCGCCGAGGTTGCCAGCTCCTGAGACGTTTGCTAGACTTGGTGACAGTAGTCAGTTTTAATTGGGCAACCGTAGCAGCGTATAGCATGGCGTCTCGCTTGTAGTGTCGTGATGTGGGCGTGCAGCCGTGTGTCTGGGTTTTATAAGTTGGTTCTTTATTCTATGTTGCGGGACGGTGTGGGTGTGGTCCATGTTGGCCGTACAGGTGGCAGTCATGCAACTGAGGGATGATCCTGTTGAAGTTTCCGGCGGTATGCGGTTTTCAGCGGTCACGCCTGTTGCAGGAGTGTCACTCGACGAGGTTACGAGCTCGAAGCTGTGGTCAGATTCCTCGTTGGCGTTCCGTAATTCTCTTTGCACGGGCGCGGTATGTTGCAAAAGCCGCTTTCGCAATCAATGGTCGCGACGATAGATCGGGGTTTTTTTATTATTATAAGTACTGATCCAGCTGTAGGGCACATGTAACTGACAAACGGAAGTCTCAGGAGAGCACCCGAGATTATAATAAAGCAGGCGGTGCGGGAACTCCAGGGCACCCAAGGGACAGTGGGGGGATCAAAGCTCGAAGCAGAACGGTACGTAGGTTGGGGCCCCCGAGGCAGGTGTGTGCCAGGGAGTGTTCGCACGGACAGCTCCCATGGCACGCGTAGCAGTGCCTCGCAAGGTCGAGATACTTTAAAAGCACCTGCGCCCATGATCTTTCTTTTGCCTCGGTGCAGTGAGCACGATTAACGAGAATAATATGGAGGGCATCCGGTGCAGTCGCGAATGCGTCATGGCAAATGTAGCTCGCGTCGCCTGGCGTGTGTAGTAATATCAGAGTTGGTTGTATGAACTTTATGCATAATACGCTTTGTTACGGTACTTTAACGGAATGGGTCTAGAGGACGGTATTGGTACATTTTTTCGTACCGCCCTAATCCTATACCTCCCATTACAAACACACACACATACCCCCCTTTTTTTATGTATGCATACAATTCCTTGCCATGACGGATCATAGCCTCCTTTATTTTTGAAAAATAGAGGAGGCTATGGACGGATTGACCAGTTCAAGTTGTCAACTTGTCACTAACTGTCATATGAATCACTGTAATAAACACAATTCCACGATCGGATTGTTTACTTTCATTTTTGTTGTAACACTGAGGACTACATAGAACTTTTTTTTGTATATGTGAGAGAAGTATGTGGATATCACGAGCTTAAGCCAATGTGCGATACACAGACAAAGCAGCTGCTACAACATGAACTGCATTGAGGGCCACACAACACATACGTAACTAAAGGTGCAAAATATAGGGGGAAGCTTCAAAATACGCTCTGTAGCACTGCAAAACATAACATATATTGTATGTGTACAATAAATGTTCAAAAAAACAATGCATCAATGTCCCATTTGCCTTCAAGTTTATGATCAAGTTCAAGTTTACTGAAGTTTATTATGAGCATATGTACAACAGGAATCTACTGACACACCCGCAGTCAAGGTGGCTGTTCGAGGTGTGCTGGCTGCCTCAGTGTAAGAAAAAGAAATTGGGTGAATGTCGACACCAGTGCCACTGCTTCTTGCCTCTGACTTGCACGTGCCTCCGCGGCATCTTTGTGCACAAGAGTGCTGGCGTGGCGAGGCGTAGGAGTCATCCGAGAGAAAGAGTATCGTTTACATGGAGAAGTGGCTGTTCACATTGCCTGTCGCTTTCCCTCATATGTTTCCTTGGCGACTAGGGTGACACACCCGCAGTCAAGGTGGCCGTTCGAGGTGTGCTGGCTGCCTAAACGAAAGAAATTAGATGAATGTCGATACCAGTGCTATTGCTTCGTGCCTCTTACCTGCATTTGCTTCCACGGCCTCTTGGCTTGCGGAGTCTGTATGAGGGAGCTGCTGTGGCTAGTCATAGGCATTGTCTAAGCAAAAAGAAAAGGCCATTCAAATGGGGAATTATGGAAATAAATGCATTTGTTACGTTTGCTTCTTGCACTCTTCTTGTTTAAAAATTTTCAAACATAGTGCCCAGTACACACCAGCACTTTGACTGCTTCTGCTTTTTACCTGCAGGTGTTGCTGCGAGATCCTTAGTATGGCTGCGTGCAGCATTGTAACACTTGGTGGAGGCATTTGAAGTGGTAGCCAAAAATATAAAGAATCATCCTTGTCTGCATGAATGCTTTCAATTTCTAAATGCAGTGGTAACTATCACTATTAGTGCAAGGCCCCCCACATCTATGTGGCAAGTGCCATAGCTCGAAACTGAATTTTTCCTTTAGTGTTTCACAAGGCGTCTGATATGTCCACATTAGATGTGATGTGTTTGTTTTTATTTATCCCAGTGTGGAGAGAGCATCATTAAATTGTTTTTTATTATTGCGTGTCTTGTTTTCTGGTTTATTTCTGAATTTATCAAGCAGCAGTCTCACGATGCTAAAGTGACTTATGTAATGGCAATCAGCTTTTGTTTTGCAGAAAAACAACGCATTTCCTGACCCATTGTTTGACATCCCCTCACTCGCATAATTTTGCAGAGTTTTCTACCTATATTGACTTGCTTGACCTCCACTAAAGAGTCTTGAATTTTCAAATATGACTCTTTCCTTAAAATCATTCGACACTTCTCATAATTTCTGTACCTTGGGCTTCTGATACTCTGCATTCACCATTTTTGCTTGTTTCTGACTAGAAATGTCTTCTTTAATTTAGAGCTTAAATTTTACCTTTGGAACACACGGAAGGGCTTGCCATTGCATATCTGCATAAAAGGGAAACATGTTTCAATAAAAATTTGCAAAATCCTATTGAAGATTGATGAATGCAGCTTGCAGTGTGATATGACTGAATGAGCCATAAAAGTAACTCATCTCACTTGGTAAATTAAAGCACATATTAGTGTGATGTACAAGATACGTTACACTAACGTGGTGGGTTCTCTTGCTTATACAGCAAAATAATCGGTGCGCGAGAAAAAAAATATTTTTGCATACCCCTTGTACACACTGATTTAAGGAAAATGAGCTGGAGCTGTCCACATGATCTACTTGTTTTACCGGCGAGTATGGTCAACAAAAATGTGTCCCAGCTGCTTAGTGGTATTTGAGATTATGTCAGTATTGCATATGTGCCTGTTGTCTAAAATAATTGAATTTTGAAAATGCTCGCAGGGATCTGATGTGCATATCTGCAGTTTATGGATACATGTAAAAGACTCAGCATCAAGTGCAAGTGAATGGTCCCACAGGCCCGGAGTCGATCATGCAAATAGATTCGCTGCACAAATTTGTGACCAGAAAAGATATTCCACATGAAATGGCATGAAAGGAAGTGTTGAAAACATTGTACAGTTAATAAAACGCCTACGCTATTAATATGTGGGTTGATGCACTCGTTATGCAAAACGGAGGTGAGGCGTGCAGACAGGACACAAGAGTAGAGTATTTACAAGCAAACAACACGAGCGCCGCCCACTTCTGTACTCTTGTGTCCTGTCTGCACGCCTCACCTCTGTTTTGCATAATGAATCCTTACCAACTAGCTCAGCTTTCTGTCGTTCTAAGTCTCGATGCACTCGATTTCGTCCGCATTAGGCACTCGCCTCTTGATTACTTCGTGGCACAGAAATACTCGGCAACAGGCTGTTTTTCTGCTGTGGCCTTTGTAGAAGCATGATTGTTCAAAGTGCAACAATTAAACAGATTCTTTGAGTTGCTTGTGGCTTCGCCAGTACAATTCCGGTGCGCTGGTCCACCTGTCCAGCAATTTCCTACTGAAGGGAAACCTGCAAATAAAAACACCGCTCCGCATGTAGAAAAATGCTCTACTGTGACGCTTCTCAAACGATTGTGATGCACCACAAGAGCTACCTACTCGCGTGATATTCTCAACAAGGAGATACATTCGTTTACTTACATGTGAAGGTATATGCCAGAGCACTTCGGCGTTTCGGTGGCACATAAGGCACGAGTGTGCCATAGCGTCCGATGTCGACGCGCGATCGCATGTCAAACCTAAACTGTACGAAACTGCTACGCATCCAAAGAACAGATTCGAAACCGAAATTCGCGTCATCCTTTATTGCATGAATGCGTACATCGTGATTTACATAAGTCACGGACTTGGCGATCGCTTTCTGTAAACTTAATATTAACGCACCACCTTCGTAAAGACACCAGGTATGCGTTTTTAGATGACAAAGCATAAGGTGACCTGTACTTGTTTTCAACTCTTTCAATAGTAATTGCGCTGGCCACATTGACCAGTAGCAACAGGGCGGCGCCCTAGAGGTTCCCACTTTTCCGGCCCAGCTTTTCCTCTAGAGTTGTTCTACTAACCCTATGCCATAGAGTTAGTAAACTAAATAGAGAGGAAAAGCTGGACGCAAGAAAGCGGCAACCGCGAGACCGCCGCCGTGTTGATACCTCTTTTTATAACACTAAATATATAAAATATTTCGCTGAAAAACAAGCATTTACACATACCACGTACGTATGGAGAATGCGTAAAATTCATTCCGTGTATCTTTCAGTAAGATCCGGTAGCTATTTATAAAAGTTTGCTGTAAAATTTACGTTGCATGAAATGATGCGTTTGCAGGCGACTGAACTAGATGGCGCCACCATAGTAAGAAAGTCTAGGGGTCGCGTTGACTGCGTGCCTCGCCTGAATCGTACCTCGTTGCATGCGCGCCTGCACAGATTAGCAACATGGCGGCGCCCTCGCACTTACCGATTGCGATGCATGGGGGCTATGGCGAGCTTTTTCGCTCAAGTTAGTTGCATTAACGCTATGCGTTTACGATGCAAATTGCAAGGTCAATTCACGGTGGACTTTATCAGCTGCGGCGTTTCGCTGGCAAGATGGCTGCACGGCTTCCATCGTTAGTGATGTGCCGCGTCGGGCCGCGTAATGACGTGGTGCTTGAAATAAATGTGCACGCTAGCGGGAAAATTCATCGCTGGAGCCGATCGCAGTCTGCTTGGAAACTATCCGCAAGAGCGATTTACCCTTGCAGCCTCTGGGCGTGTGCACCAGTCAGTAAAAAAGCACTGTTTCCCATTTGCAACTTTGAATTTGCTTGCGTGCTAGGCGGATAAAACATTTTCTTGTAGTAATTTCTTAAAAATTGAAAATAATAATAATTATACCGGGTGTTACAGCGAACACGTTCAAAAATTTTTAAAGATCGCCTGTGGCAGATACACATTTCCAGTCCATGCGCTGGTCTACTCGAAGGGGCAGGCATTACTTGCATAAATAACTAAAATGCATATTCGTCTAATTAACAAATATTCAGCAATTAAGTTTTTAACTAAGTACCTTATGGCACATATTGCACTTTAGAAACTCTAGCCTGGGAGTTCGCAAGGTGGACCCATTTGGAACGAATTCTCAGGATGACACCAGTTTCGAGACTTAATTCCCGATCTTTGCGGAGAAATGCATTGGCGTTCCAGTTACTTTGGTGCTTCAATGCATAAAACGACGTTTTGTTAAGAAAGTATGTGGAATGAAAGTGCATATTTAGCGCAAGTTTGACGGCGCACATCTTGTAAATGGTGTCATCCAAAAAAAAATTAAATTGTGGGGTTTTACCTGCCAAAACCACTTTCTGATTATGAGGCACGCCGTAGTGGAGGACTCCGACCACCTGGGGTTCTTTAACGTGCACCTAAATCTAAGTACCACGGGTGTTTTCGCATTTCGCCCCCATCAAAATGCGGTGGTGTCATCCACAAAATTCTTTTCCAGTAGATCTGCCTTGCAGTCTCACCCGCTAGAATTTGTAAATTGGTATACGTGCCATAAGGTAATTAGTAGAAACATAATTAATCAATTCTTGTTAATTAGTCGAATATGGATTTTAATTTTTTAAATGTCCGCCTCTTCGAGTAGACTGGCTCATGGACTAGAATTGTGTTATCTGCCGCAGGCAATTTTTAAATAATTTTGAAAGCGTTCACTGAAGCACCTTGTACAGTTAGTGCTCTTCAAAGACAATTCAAATGGAGATCTTTTTATATTGCCTCGTTGCTAAAATTCCTAACATGGAGCGCTGCATAAATAGTAAATAGTTTTGGCTGTTTCTGAATAAATGATCCACCAGAATAAGTTCACTGCACATTAGTGGCAAATGCATTTCCTGTGATACAGTTAGATTAACCACATTTGAGACATAATTATATGACTATTTATTACTAATATCTGGCAGCAACAGCTGTAATATAATCGAGGTTTGACTAAGCACAGCCCACACAAAGACATAATTTTAAAAAAATTGCTTTTTTGTCATGGAGCATTGTGCACACTGATGAATCACAAACTCAGCCACGCTTCCGCCATAGTAATTGAAGCTCTTTTCTTTTCGACTCCATCCTCCAAGACGCTCCTCATATTTGTTCATCCCTTTGAACTCTGTTGTCTCTGGATGTGCAATTCAACAGTGAATGTGTCACAACTGGAAGTAACAAGGGCCAGAATTTTCACTAGACATGTTTTTGAACACTTCACCTAGAAGAGTGGTTTGTTCATTTATTGCACTAAAATTTGTTCTATCATTTTTCGCTTGCATGTTTGTCATGACTTCATCATTTCTGTTGTCAGGAAAACGGGAAAATGAGAGATTATGGGTCAACAAGCTGCGCACGCCATGGCATAAGAAGCTCAACGGTCAGTCACCCTGATGACAACAGGTTCTCTAAAACTTCTTGCCTTACCATGAAATGTTTGCAATTTCACAATATGGAGAAAGTAACGGTAGAAAGCCGAGAAGTGACACAAGCTATAGCAGAGGAAAGGGAAAGAGGCATGGAGGAGGATGTAGCTACTCCGGCTAAACATAAAGCCACGGAAGATACAGTGGGCAACAGTGAAAACAAGAGCGAACCGGTTAGTACACTTCCGGGACGTCAGGAAGAAGTCGAGCAAACAATCGAGGCATAAATAAAGGAAATGGGCGCAAGAATCATGCAACAAACACAACAGCAGCTTAATTTGATAGTGACCCGCATCGCGGATATAAAAACAAGAATAGTAGCGTGTGCACCACAATCCAGTGGGGGTGGTCCCATCCTGATCTCCGACCCTCCCCATGAAATATTGGCAGCGCAAATTTCCCAGATGGAGGGGTCTGAGCCTTATGCAGGAAAGCAGTAGTCTACAGTTTTGTCTCATACCGAGCAGGAATGCTAAAATTTGACATACAAGTTTACTTGCTCTTAAGGCATTTTATGATAACCGAAGTAAAATTTTTATTTTCTAGTCATTACAACCGTGAAGACCAGAACAGAAAGAAGGTAACAAGCTTCTACTTGCAAATCTACAAACTCTGTCATCTGATCTTTCCAATGGCAATACCACCAAGTATTATATGCTCGCTCAGAACGAAAATGCAAAGAAATTTATAACGAACAAAAGCGCTCAATGCGATTTTGAGGAAATTATAGTTCACGGTGACTGAATCTCTGGCACTCACTCTTACATTGTTCATGAACAGTTAGCATGAAATCAATAACTAGGCTAGCCCTGCACGGTAAGATAAGAGATACCTAGAAAAATTAATATCATACAACCGTTCTAGTCCACATTTTACAAACATGACATATCCCTGAAAGCTACTTTTTTTTTCTCTTCAAGCAGCACATGACAAACCTGAGCACATTGTGTACCCGGAAAGGTTCTGAAATATTCTCGGAGAATAGTAAGTTCGGATTAATATTTAGCCAATCAACAGTGGTCGAGCAAGCGAAGCATCAGTGTGGGAACTTGTCTTTGTCACGACCCTGACAAATATTTTTGCTTGTTGAAAAATTCGCTCCAGGCTGAGGTTACTCTTGCTCACCTCTAATACTCAATTCAAGTGTTCATCTCCTTGTAACCTCTTTGCCTGGTTTGAATGCAGAAACTATAGTGAACGAGTATTTTTAGTCACTATAACATAGACCGAGATTTGTTTGCAACATGAAACTGTAAACTGCGTTTCAAAAGGACCTGCGAGCATTAATCGGTCTTTCTTATATGTTTATTCAGTGTCCTTGTTTATTCACAGAATCTTTGGAGAAGTCTTTGTAAGCACTGTCGTCTCCACAACGTTGCTTGCTTTCCTATGAATACTCCACTTGTGTCAAATTCTTTGCTGCCGCACCTAAAGACTAAATGTGCCGCAGAAATATTAACAGCAGACAATGTCCACTGCAAAATTTAGCATAACGTTTCATTTTCTACACTCGCCAATGTGTAATGAAAATAATGGAAAATTGCAGCTCGAGCTTACCTTGCTGGCACTGCAGCTTTTTCGAGCACTTATGTTTCTTTTTTTAATCTAGCTGTAACCGTCGAACGCAGACAATACACATATTGTGTGAAACACGGCAACCAGCACTGCACACAACTACAGTACGAGGGTAGCCCAACATAAATATTGTTGTCCGTATCTCCGTTCTCCCTGCTTTAGCGGCACGTCGAAGACGAGCAAAATTCGCTTGGCTGCAACTTTCAATTTCATTAAATAGATGGCTACCTATGTTTCTGGCTGTTGCAAACTCAGGGACTGACAGCTTTTAGTCCACCTGACCTGTACCAAAATTATGGACATGTACTGCTTCATTCATCATTGACAATTATGAACAATGTAAGCTTACTTCTTCGAAATGTATTTTTTTATTATTTTGCCATTGGAGGATTCTCGGTTGCCTGGCGACATAATAAAGATATCCGTAGTCATGTTAGAGTACCGTACACATGAATACCGCTTCAACAGCAGTAACAAAACGCCCAAAGCCCGCGCGGGGGCGACGCGACCCGCCCTACAAGCCGCTACCGTAGCGGCCATATTTCTCACAGCGTAACGATGCTGGTATTAGCAGTGATTTTGACAGCGCCATCTCTCGGTCGCATACTCTAGATCACGACGCCACGGCTACTCTTATTGTCGTTGCACTGTGGACGGTACAGTTTCCATTCCCCAAATTAGACATGTAGGTGTCCCGTGGTTGCACTTCCCTCCTTGAAGAGGCAAGATGTGTGTCGAGTGAGCTCCTGAAGCACACTTTGCAATGTGCTGAACACGGTTTGAATCCCGCGATCCGGGGCCTCAAAGAGGTGCGATGTAATTCTAACGCATTTCTCCTGCATTTAGCACTAAGTCGCCTTTGAATTTTTATTTCTAATTTGGTTTTGTTTCTGCTGCCTACAGTCAGCAAGTTCGCTCAAGCTCCCAGAATGTAGAGACAGAACAAATAATCAAGCAATTCTTTTTTCGTTTTGATCCCTTCCAGACCTTTATTTGCCGCGCCAACCGGCCTACGCTGATAATAATAAACTGACGGTTTCCGAGATAACTCGGACCTTATCTTTATAGAATCTGAGCCCAAAATAACGACGCCTGTTACACAAAAATTTGTGCCGGAAAATGTGGTTACCAAATGGAAGCGCCTTCCAATATGCATACCTGGTTTATATATTTTTAGGCAAGCTTTAATAAAGCCTCTCTTCATACGCTCAGAACATTCTTCACCTCAAGTAACATTTCTCTTTTCCTTTTAAAGCGAATAGCTTTCTTTGGCAAAGAAGTACTTTTCTTTGACCAAGTTGCTGCACCATATTGCAAGTTTAAAGAGCGCGAAAAGACGACGGAAACACACACAAACAGGACCCGCGCTCGTGCTGTGTGTAAGTGTCCTTTCTTGTCGTCTTTTAGCGCTGTTTAAGTTTGCAGCTTCCTGTGGCTCTCTCGGCAGTTTTAGTGGTCGGTGGTTGGTGGTCGCAGGTTGCTGTTCAGAGGTCAGAACAAAGGCGCCGACGCAAAGGGGTCGTGTACTCGTGATGTAAGGTGTGTATGGTATCAAACGCCATCTGTCATAGCTCTTTGAAACATGCCTGAGAGATGTGCTGGTTAACGGCGCTGATCTGTATGCAATTATGCAATCAAACAACAAACGCTATCCCTAATATCCTCTAGGCCGTCAAGCACGCCATTCCTTTAATAAAACGAATGTCTTTCTTGAAGCGTTCGACTATTCGCTTACATTGGCAATCATCGTCAATGGTTCCGGCACAATCTTTTTTATCTCATGACACTGAAGAGCTGCGAATACACTTTATGTCATAAGAAACATCGATAGAAACAAAACTATTTGTCCTATAGTGAATTCCACTTGATGCATATTAAAACAATATTTCCTTCATATTCACACATTATAGGTACATAAAATGTGCGACAGCTACAGTCCAAAGACGCATCTTTTAAATGCGAAAGCATTATATGACACATTGCGCGAAAATCCAACAAACCTACCATTACACATAGAGGATCGCGTAGCTTGAAATAAAAGTAATTGCTCTGCAACAAAATGGTCCGAATGTTTCCTATCTGTGGCCACTGAATACGCAAACACACACACCGAATCAGTAGAAAGTACTTTAATGCATGTCGAAAACATCAGTCGAAAACATTTCACCAAAGCGACTATAAAACTTTCGCATTCCTAGACGTAAGCAGTCTTAAGTGTCTCGGCCGAATTTTTTTTCTTCTTTTTTTGACGTCAGCCTGTTTGTGATGTCGAAGTATTCTGTTCCTTGCACTTTTATTTTTCTGCCATTATTACACGTCTTCAATGGTTTTCCGCTTTCTTTCCTTCGTTCTTTCTTTCTTATTTCATCTATATCTTTCCATATTTCTTTATGCCGACTTTAATTTATGTACGGTAGCCTTGCCTCTCGATAAGCTTTTACCGCGAAGCTGTTAAATACGGTTCCACAAAAGATATCAATTGTATATGCGACGAAACGTGTATTGGAGCCTTGAATCTGCTGTTAAACGCAATAATCAGCAGCTGTAAAATCAGAGTTAACTTGGTTATATAATATTAGAATAGACAGTAAATAATATGTGTTTTTGTCCAATGCGAAGCATTTCTTAGTGAACATTTGCCACTTTGACCGTATCTATCTAGCCACCTACGCCTTGGTGCTCTCATGGTCGTTTTGTTAACTTGATATGCACCAAAATTGGCATAACATGATAAAAGGTTATGACGAACATAAAGGATAGGTCACGAGATGAAAGTCATGACATGCGTGTCATGTAGGTCATGAAACAGCCGCCTACGTCTTGGTGCTCTCATGGTCGTTTCGTTAACTTGGTAGGCTCCCCGCAGACTGCTTCGCATAACATCGATTCCCACAGAGCGTGGTGTATCTATTGGCATTTTCTTTTTTCTTTTGCGAGTAATCCGTAATTTTTTGCTTCTCACGTCGCGCTATACCGGCTCCACGATGGAGGCCAGCTATAGGCGGTTATATGGCTGCAATGGTGAAAGCTGACACGGCGGTGCTGCAACGCCGCCTCCGTGGCAGCCGTCAAGAACATCCAGCCACGACTGCGCTCGAACACAGCAGCAGAGGCTGCGGCGTTCGAGCGAAGCGATGAGCCAGCAAATAGACCCTTAGTGCTTCCAAATGGTGTGAGAATTAGCTTACGCAGCGTGGCTGTCTTTGATGTGTCAGTTGTCAAATTGGCATACGTGGGTGAAAAAGTTTTTTTTTTTTTACTATACATCTCCATGTTCAAGGGCATTGTTCCGGCTGTACTGCGTTGTATCATTCCATCCTATATGTACTAAGTCCCCCTTCCCCATGTAAAGCCTGCCTTGGGGCATTAGTCTACATAAATAAAATTAATAATAGTAATTAAAAGAAGCAGTGCTTAATTCCGTCAGCAAATATCTATAGTTATCAACCACGCGCGTTTAGTGTATGTACTTGCATCTTTGAATATGAAAATATTTATATAGGTGAACGCGATTAAACAACGGGACGTGCACCACTTTGGAACTGCGCCATCTGCGAAATATGTCAAAACTAAAAATGAATTTTCAATGCATTGTCGACGCTACGCTGCTGCCTTTCCGAGTAAGTGGTCTCTTCGTTCTTATGGGTTTCCGCTCCTAGCCGTGGCTTGTTCCTGTGCGACGGCCCCGCCCGGCGTCTTATACGCTGATAAACAATCTCTTCTGCACTCGCTATTCGCTACTGCATCTTTCCTCAGTTTCCCAATAAATAGCTAGTAGTTCGAGATGCCCTTGCAGCTTTTACAGATATAGCTTCTTTCTTTTCTTTGTTTTTCATACATCGTTATAACCGCAGGATTGGCAAATTTTCTTTGTAGAAAGGACCCGGACCTACATAATATTACCGTTGACGCTCTTGAGTAAACGAGTATATAAGTTACATAGAGTATTAAATACAGACATCATATACAGACCTCAAAACATCAGGCCTCAAATTGTATAATTTACGAGACAAAAGGGCTTAGATACCCACATCCCACGAACCCCAAAGCGATCTGAACTCGCCAAATACCTTGTATCGAAAAGCCTCCAGATAATTAAATATCAATTTCGAAGTGCAACACTCGCACAACTATTCGAAAATCTCAGGCCAAATTCTCTGCAGGCGTGTAGCAGCAAGGGCTCTCATATACCTGATGACGCATAATGAGCAAGAAAATTCCGCATACTACAGGAACGCCGCGGAAATATATACAGATGCGCAAAGCGCTGACTCTCATTGCTGGCTTTGTTGTTGTTGTTGTTGTTGTTGTCGTCGTCATCATCGTTTTGTTGTTGTTGTTGTTTTTGTTGTTGTTGGCGGACCAAGGCAAGAGCACACATATCCATCTGGTAACATGCCCTGATGCTTTTCTGAAAGTACTTAAAGGCAGGTGGCGCAGCTCGGACGCAGGCGGCCCGACTACACCTACACTCTTGCAATGCATCGACATCGCTCGAATATTCTTCTTGCGTGTACAGCGTTAGATACTAAGAAATCTTCTCCGCCTCGTTCGTCTATATATTACGACGCCACGAGGAGCTATCCATACCTCAGGACTTTACGCCTGAAGACAATAAAAACTCCTGAATTTCTACTGACTTCGCCTTTATTTTTCCGTGCACTCTACGAGTGTACGAAAGCACTCTTGTTTCCGTGCGTGAAATGTTGCTTCTATCTGGACAGCACGTCCACCGACTCCATGTTTATCGAGAGCTCGGCTTGCATAGGGCGTAGGCCGCCTTAATACCGTTCGCTACACTCCCCTGAAAAAGAAGAAAGACAAAGGGGGACAAAAATGCGACGATTTTGCAGCAGCCATTTGTACGTATCTTAGTTGTTCCTTCACTGTAGATGGATAATACCACTAAGTCCTAACTATGCATGTGTGCCGATCATGCAAACACGCTCTCATTCGTCTACTATCTATGCAGGCGCTGCCGGAATACCAATTAACGTCGGCCCACAAGGCAGTGAAGGCCCTTTTGTGCTTTCTGAGAACGACTGGCCTACGCAGCCTCTCCGCGCTTGCATTCGCCGCGTCTTTACTTCCTCTAGCCTTCTCAACATCCCGTTCCCCTGTTTACCTCCACTAGCGTAGGGTAGACAGTCAGACGTCTTTCTCGTTAACATCTCTGCTTTTTGGCTGCCTTTTCTCTCTGCCTTTCTTGCTCAACATTTACACCTTGTCCTAACGCTTGTTCTTTATTATCCTCAAGTTTCCGCCAACCAGTTATTTTATTCCAACGGCTTTCATATGCCAGGGCACTAGTATATTCCTATTATTATTGATTTCTATTTATTATTGACCCCACGATCATAACTTTCGTGGCCCATAATGTTTACGAGAAGGCTGTTTGTTCAGTTCAGAATGATGACTGAGCCAATGTTCTCAAAACAAGTGTTCTAAAGCATTAGTGCTTGTGTGCGAAATGTAGTCGTACTCTAAATCCGCTCATAAGAAGCACACTGGCCATTTGTAATGGGCATAATGCTTGTGAACACGAAATCAATGCTTCAACAGTGAGCTGTTGTATTTTCTTCTGCGTGCGTCTGGCCAATCTCAAATCAAGAATAGACTTTGTGCTCCTATATCTTCATTCAGTAGCCCCAAGTTTCTCTTATTCGATGTCAAATTTGGTGCGTGCGGAGCCTCTCAAAATCTAATGTGTGGCAACCTGTAAGACACGTTTCATTGCGTCCCCTAGGCTGGATGGTATGACCTCTCGACAGCAGTCACCAGGATCGATTTAAATTTCGGCCAGTCGATGCATTGGATGGCTCCGGAGAACTTGGAGCTAGTCAGCCCCTCAATCGTGAGATAAGCTGGGATGTGGTCACTTCTCCGCGTTTCCAAGTCCGAGAACCATCGAACCCTTCTGCTAAAGGATCGCGAAACAAAGCTAAGGTCGAGACAGCTACTATACGCTGTTCCTTGCAGATAGGTGGGGCTTCCATCATTTTAACAAACAAAGTTCTCGTTCAGAGGCAATGGACACCAATCTTCTTCCTCTCGAGTTAATCTTGGAGCTTCCCCTGAGATAGTGGTTGGCATGGAAATCTCCAGTGATCCCCCATGGCTGTGTAGTCGTTGTCAAAATTTCCCGTAAACGCTCGCAGTTTAGACGACTGAATGGTGATAAGTAGGCTGCCAGAATTGTGGAAGCGACCTTGCTATTCTTCACAGTCAAGCTCACGTACTAGTTTCCATTGTCATGTGACACTGGGTGACGAACACATGTCAAGTCACGACGTATGAAAACAATCATCTTGTTGCATTGCCTTGAGTGGAGGACATAATGCACTCACACCCGGACAGTCTGATGTAAGATGACAGGTTTGGCTCACAAATGACAATAATGGGAAACTGATTCACGAATACAAACTGTCGAAAGTCGGACATACGCGACTTAAGTCCTCTGGCGTTCCATTGAAAGACATGCATTCTGTACATCCTCTCGGAACGATGACATCTAGTGGGCCATTGCTTTTCCCTAAAGCCGCAAGAACTGGACCAAGGGTGTCCAGGACCTGCAGCGCGCTCTGCTCCGACGGGGTTTTCATGTTGCTTAGTAAATTACGCATAGCATTTGTCAGTGACCGCAACATTATTATAACCTGGTGATCATCGGGCGCCGATGCATCAGCGGTTTGTGAGGGTGATGATTACGGCGGTATTCGAGGCGTCTCCGTGGCAGGTTGTGCGCTTGGAACTGCGGGCCACTCGGCAGGATGATCGAGTCTTGCCACTTTCTTCGTTTTCCCGGTATCTTTCATGGTGGCGCTCGTCGTTGATGCAGCAGCCGCCTTGGCGGAAGACGGCGTGTTGTTTGTTGCGGCGTTTCGTTGCGCTTTTCGGCGGCGACACCGTCGCCGCCTAAGTGCGGCAGCTTCGCTGTGTGTCGAATTATCCCGAACCATGCGCTTTAGAACCGCCAATCGCTTCCGGACCCCCGGGCAGTCCTTCGATGAGGCTTTGTGGGAACTACGGCAATTAGGGCACTTGAGAACAGTCGCGCGGCAGGCGTCTTCTGAATGAGATCCAGCACACCGAGGGCACAAAGCATTGTTCACACAGACGCTCTTTACATGGCCAATCTTGAAGCCCTTGCGGCATTGCAGGGGCTTCGGTATGTAAGGTCGAACTGGATGGCGGATATGGCCAACTTTGACATGAGAGGGAAGGCAGGAACGATGAAAGGCGGCACAACCGGAACGAATGAGGTGGCCGTCGGCGTGCTATCTGGTAGGAAGCTTCAGGCCGTCAATCGAGCACGCGGATATAACGCGGCATACTTCAACGGCCAGGCAAAAGTGTGCCCACGCGTGCGCGGTTACGCAACACTTTACTGTATGACGCTGCCCTCCAAAAAAAAGGGAAAAAAATAATAAAGGCCAGTCAAGAGTAGTTGAGATCGAAGAAACAAAGTCTTCTTCGGCGCATTAGTGTACCATGCGGTTTGTGGTTTAGACTGCACTACCTTCGGAACTGGCCGACATTTTTAGACTTCACTATCTCCGTAATCGACCCAGAATTATCGATGTACAAAGCCATACTTCCGGTACTGGTTTTAGGTGTGCGCGCTTTGAACGAGCGCATCTGGGATTTAATTTGCGCTTTTTGCGTTAATTATGCATTATTACTACTCCGCACATAGATCGACCTACCTGTGTCTTTTTCGTTCAAAGTTTCATTTTGACGCCTTTGTTGTCGTACGTGCACCCTGCAGAAGGCCTCGAATTGTTTAATTTGACGAGACCAATGTGTCCAGACACCCAGATCTCAGGAACTCCAAATTGATCTGAATTCGGGAAAGAAGACCGCGTCTTCAAAAAAAAAAAAAAAAAAAAGGAAGGACGGCTTTTCCTGGTGGTGCGGTGGTACAAGAAATGGTGTCTCCATCCAAAACGAAGAGGTGCATATATGCTTGCCATCAAAGATGCAAATCCGTACGCTGGAAGCAGTGCATACAATAGTACCAATGACCAGTTTTACGTGAGAGCAGAGTCCGACGACTAACGCCAGTCTTTCCCAGGAGAGTAGAGAGCCGCGATTTTTTTTTTTTTTTTCTACGCGTTCAGGGCCGGCGTCAGTCACGGCCACGTCGCAAGAGACGCGCTGCATGAGCTGGCTGGATAAAATTCAAGCATCGTTGCGAGCGCAAACCAGACCCGGATGCGTAAGAACGCCTCGGCCTGCACATCACTGCGCATCGAAATATTTGCCTGTCGGCGCGCTTGTCACGGGCTGCCTAGTTGGAGCCTAACGTC
The DNA here is from genome assembly GCF_023375885.2 of Dermacentor andersoni. Taxonomy (NCBI): domain Eukaryota; kingdom Metazoa; phylum Arthropoda; class Arachnida; order Ixodida; family Ixodidae; genus Dermacentor; species Dermacentor andersoni. The sequence continues at coordinate 260,165,894 of NC_092814.1, read as the reverse complement.
ACCAACGCTTATCAACAGGCGGGAAAAAGTTCCGGGGCCAGGCGGCAGCAAGGGGGATATAGGAGACACGTCTCGCTCGCAGCCATTTTCGCACCGCGAATGAAAGTACGTCATTCCCTAAGGAGTTTCCGCAGGCTACTCGAGTTCGAAACCAGGACTATCGCGAAAAAAAAAAAGGAGCAGGAGAGAAGCATGAAGCCACTTTAGCGAAAAATGCGGCGTCAACAGACAACTGGCGAGAGCATGGCCGTAGCAGCGGCGGTTTGTGCGAAATCTCGGTGTAACTTTAATTATGACGTGATGGCGAACGTTACTGGGGCGTCATAGCAATGGCGATTCCGCTAATGCAGCTGCTAAGTGTGTATGATAGCAATCTCGTCAAAAATAAAAATGCAGGCGTCGAGTAATACCGCCTGCGCGATTTCTACAGGATCCATAGAGTGATTCACGAGGATCACATTGTGGTGCAAATTCCTTTTGTTGCAAATCAAAACCTTCCTCGTCCTTTCAAGGCGATCCTGCTCCCCTATACCACTGAAATTTAACTGTCGCTTGCCGCTCCTCGTACGGTGACGCTGTGTGGTGGTTCGCCTATAGTCACTGACGAACATCGCGCACCTTATATTGCTGCCAAGTGACACTGGGAAACAAGAAACTTCAGCGATGTTGAAGAAAAAAAGTACATTTACAGGAATATATTTATGGGAAGATAAGACTAAACCTGCGAACAGAAAATGAAGGCAAAAGCGAACTGCCTCTGCAACATTGCGTTTCCTTCTGTACCTGGCACAGAACGGCAGGACAGAGCCACCAGACGCACTTCGAGTCAGTGAAACATCGATATAAGCGCTCGCTCGAAAAAGATTTCCACTAACAATGACCCCATGAGCTACATACCTGCGGCCAATGACAAGAATTTTAGCGAGATAGATTTGCGTAAGGACCCCAGAAGAAAATTTACGAACATTCTGCTCGCACTGCGTTAGAGAGCCTACGCGCCGCGAGAGTACGATACCTAGCTTAAGATGCGAGGAACAACTACAGGCACGTTTGTTGAAAAAGGCAACAGGGTCTCTCGATCTACGGAAAGGGAGCGAGCTTGTTAGACAAGGAACTGGCGAGACTACTGCACGTCGTAGCAGTATAGTTCATATGAGAACTACGTCAAAGCTAGCCGAAGCTTGGCGTATGGAAAGATGGCCTAATACACCTTCCGCCTACCATGCAGCGTACGACTACACGCATCCGCCGAATTGCGCAGCGGAAACAGGTAGTTGATCTGCCGCATAGCCACCCGTTGAGAATATCTATCCCACAGGCAGAACAAGATTGCGACCAATGGGAGAAAGACAAAGGAAGCTGGGTGTAAAAATAGACTGCTTTTTATTTGTTAGATAAAAGCCATTTTGAACAGCAACATCTTAAAAGCTATCTGTAAGTATACAGAGCATGTATAAATTAAATGGCACTCATTACACAATATACAAACGGGTGACGTTCGGCCTGCGACCGCTAGTGCTTCCGGAAGAAGAAAACTTCGTTCTTCGCAGCAGAGTCTGTGGCAAGGGAGCACGTGGATTTGTCTTTTGAAGACGAAGACTGGAGAGATTCGCTGGAAGACCACCGCTTGAACTGGCCATCATCGGCGAGAAGCTGCGACTGAAAGAAAAGGGGCAAGTTAGTGCATGGGCACAACATCTAGAGAAGTGTTGAAGCAGGCAAGGTGCCAAGTAAAACCGTGCAATTTGGCTCACTGGGAGTAGCCCCAATGTAATCGGTTCGAGAAAACACTGGAAGGATGAGAAAAGCGGCGGATGCGCGTCTTCGTTCAAATATGCTGAGGAATGGTGAAGTATCAAGTTTAGCATCGCCGAAGACACCTTGAGTTGAGATGTAAGGATGATACAGGAGTGCAGGCTAAAAGCAAGTAATATGGAGAAGCTGCGAAGTGCATACTTTACGATTGGAGAACGCAGGATTGACGAAACCAGGGGCAGGGGTCATGGCGTGGTAATCCTCATCGGCGGCAACAGGGTGCTCATCCTCTAGCAAGCCCTGCCGCTTCCTGAAGGTAGGTTTCTTGAAGCTGATTGAGAAATCCAAGGCCGCAAGCTTCTCCCTAAGAAAGGACATAAGAGCAGAGAATTAAGGATTCTGGGTTGTTGAGGTTCACTAACGCGTACGAAAGCATCGACCATGTGGGAGAAGGCACAATGACAACATCTTCAGAAACGAAAGCAAGACTTAACGAGATGTGAAACTATGGCCGACAGACCAATAACGAAAGACCAGAACAATGTCTTACTTAATGATGGAAGCCACTTTGTAAGTGAAGATTGCTCAATTTAGCGGCATCCAGTGCTATGTTGAGGAAGTTGAAACAGGATATAGATCGACGGTAAACGAGGTCATAACTGCGCCAAGCCGAAATTCGCACTCGGAAGGCGAGCAATGATTGGTACGACAAACATGCTGTCAGACTTGCCTGTTTCTCCGGTAGAGTACGTAGCCAAGGACAAGCAAGGCCACACACAGGATGCTGACTAGGATGGAGGCAAGCGCTGTAGAGTGCGAGCCTGACTGCTGAGGCAGCGGTGAAATAACCATGGTATCCTCGCAGGAAAGTCCATTGAAACCGTTGAGACACCTGCGAGAAGGTTTGCTATTCGGATATTGCGCAAATATGCGGCGAAATTGAGATGAGTCCCGAGTTTCATAGACTAGCTGCAGACACAAGGGAAACTTAGTACGGGCATGGATGCTGGAGCAAACGTGGGGTGCATGTAATCGAATGGCTCAGTCTTCATGTGAAGTTTACTCGAAGAGGTCGCGTTACGCATGATCCAGTAACTTACTTGCAGAAGTAAGAACCGTTGGCGGAGATGCAGCGGCCACCGTTCAGACACACAGGATTGCAGAACTGACCAAGGACGTCGGAGCTGGTCAAATTGTAGTGGTCATCTGGGTGAGGACAGGGGAAAACTCGTGTGGCGACACCCATTTGCTCGGCAGAAGGTGTGAACGTATTCGTAAATATGCTGCAGCAGCGTAGGCTAACAACGCAGGTGGGTAAATTCGGGTCGGAGAGGCGAATGCGTAGCAACGAATCCTAGGAAGTGAAGATTTTTTTTAAGCCAAGCGAAATCTTACCGGATTCTACACAGGTGTGAGCGTCGTGTGCCAGAGAGTAGCCATGAGAGCAAGCACACGTGTACGCACTAGGGTTCAGCAAGCAGACGTGTGCGCACTGGTTGCGGGCGCAGCGGTTTACACCTGGGTAAATATAGCAATAGGAAACGAAAATGCGGGGTTGTAAAAGTGTACAACGCAATAAGAGCATGCTGGTTAGATTCTTGTTGCAGGCTAGTGGCTAATAGGAATAAGGCAAAGTTGTACCACTTGGTTGGTGAACAGCATGAAGAACTTTGAGAACCGTGGCTTTGGCTGTGCCGTGATGTACAAGGCCAATGTTTGTGCCGGTGTATTTGTTGCAGGCCATCAGGGAGTCGGAGCCCCAGTCAGACCAGTACAGCCAGTCTTCGAATAGAGCGATGCTGAAAGGGCTTGACAGGCCAGCACCTCGGACCAATTTTCTGTAATAGACCATTGAGGAAGTAAGCGGAAAGCCACGTTTGAACGACGCGAAGAATTATGGGACATGGCCGCGCTGCAGGCAACAAGTTAGTGTGGGCTGTTCACTATAGCCACTGCTGCTTAAATGCAAACGGCAGCAGGTGCAAGTTACGGGTGATTAGAAAGGGTTACAGAACTGCCGCCTCACCGCTGTTTGCCATCGTATGTTGCACTTTCAATGACATTCTTGTTCGCGTCAGACCAATAGATGCGCTTATGAACGGCGTCAACGGTAATGGAGCAAGGCCACAAAATCTTATCCGTGAGCAAGACAACTCTGGTAGTGCCGTCCATGTTTGAGCGCTCAATGAGGCCGTGGTTCTTGTTGACAACTTCATGCCATACAGCCCAGAACATCAACCTGAAATAATTCAGAGGGTAGAAGTATACCATCTCCGAGCTGTTGGACACGCAACATCACTTTGAAATGTGGGTAAAGTCCAGTAGGAAATAGTACAGCATAAGCAAGGAAATAGTGACCAGGAAGACTTACTAACCCATCGTTAGCAGAAAGTGCAAACGTGTTAAGGTGCGAGTACGTCGTGTCTACGACGTCGGTGCAGTGTTGGAATGTAGGCTCGCACGCTTGGATGTGAACCCAGCCGTCGGTGAAGTAAATGTTGCCGGCGACCCAGTCGACCGCAATATGGTGGGGCTTGTGGATGTCTTCGAGAAGTGTAAACTGCTTGCCGTTACCGACGGTCATAACGTTGATGATACCCTGAGAAGTGGTGAAGCACCAGTTTAGGCGAACAGAAGTAGTAAAAGTTATGCGACAGGCAAACTGAGCACTACGAGAAGTCAAAGTATTCGGCGAAGGGATGAGCTGAGCATGCAAGGTGACGAGGCGCAGTAAACATGCTTGAACTATATGCCCTGCTGGTATATACTCGAAAAGACAGCCAGGAAAGAGGAAAGGCAGGCAGGTTAACCAGAGGGGAAGATCCAGTTTGCTAGCATAAGCTGGGGGGAGAGGGGGTAAAGGAGAGATGAAAGAAAGGGGCATAGACACACAAGCACAGCTGGGCAGTGTTGTATACCGTCGCCGCACAGCACAGTAGCACTTGCAGTATTAGCAACATCTGGTAAGGCTACAGCCACTTGTGCAATTCTGTTGCCGTGAAAACGGCAACAGTGCCCCCGTCGCCCTCCACTGCGATGGCGACTCGAAGGTGTGCAGGGTGGCTAGGAAAGGGGGTCATTGAAGCGTCTGCTTGTACTTTGATAACGAAGTGTACTTAAGGCACTGAAAGGAGGTTCCGTCATCCAAGTATCAATAGTCGACTCGTGCCGCTTACAGGTGTGCTCTAAGCGCCGGAGAAACGGCTCAAAGGTGGCAGTTTATTTTTGGCAACAGAAAACGGAATGAAAGAATGCCAATACAATGTTGAATTTAAGCTTTCGCGACATCAAATACATGCAGATTCCCTGCCAGAGTTACGCACGTACTGGGTTAGCAGCAGCTATCCGGGATCATATGGTACCGGAGAATCGTCATGTCAGTTACGGGATGAAGTGCGCGAGTGATAAGGCTGCCATCAGAAGGCAGCAGTCGCGAATGTAAAGCACGTGTCCAACAGGTAATGCATGCGAAGTATAGGTACCTCGTCCATTTCCGTCCAGAAGATGGACTTGTCAGCGACGCGGTAGTCCATGCCATGCATATCGGAAAGAGAATCTTCAGCAAGTAAATGCTGGGCATGACCGTGCATTGAAAAGCTCCGGATCTGGTTAGGAAGCATGTAGAGCAGGAACGCTTCGCCATCTGAAAGCGCAGTGCCAATTAGGAATAAAAATCGGTGGCAACAGGCATTACGTACATTGAACCTTGCAGTACCGGCGGTCGACACCAAGGGCGTAACCATCCGCGCATGTGCACTTGAAGCTGCCCTTAGAGTTCTGACAGAAGTGGCTGCAATGGCCGGGAGTTGCACATTCGTCGACGTCTGGAGGAGTTTCCCAAGAGGATTAGGTTAGTGCCGCGTTGGGACAAAAAGAGCGCTTAACCTACCATCGCACGATTTGTGGTCCGAGTTCAGGCGGTAACCGGGTTGACAGGAACAAATCGGACCAATTGGAGATTCCCGGCAGATGTGAGCGCAGCCTCCATTAGCGGTGCCGCAATGCTTGACTGCAAGTATTAACACAGCACACAGGCGTTGCATGTTAACGCAGTGGCGACTTGAAGAGCAGCGCACACAGAAAGCCAAAATTGGCCAGGAAGCGCAAGTCTACTCGACTGCAGCCTGAAGAGCGAGTCGTAAAGCAGTAGGTGCTACAGAAATGAGCGCGCCATGCCGTCACGAATCGCCGGCCTCCGGCTTAATGCACATGAACGACGATTAAGGGACTTGCGCAGCGGAATGGGGCATGTGTCAGAGCCTGGAGCTGGCAGTTTTCCAGATGAGTAAAGTGAAAGCTGTTGAGAGAAGTAATGGAACTGTACCGCAATGGCTGCCTTCATCCGAGAAATCGGCGCAATCTGTGCGTCCGTCGCAGACACGGGTCCAGGCGATGCATTCGTGGGAACCGCACTGGAATTCGTTGCCCCAGCAAGCAGCCACAGCTGTAGAAAATGCAACAGGAGTTAAAGACTACATAGGAATGGAACGCCTAACTATGGTAGCAGGCTCATTTGAGAAAGTGGTAGTGATAATACGGCAAGCAAAAGACAACGCCACCTTTGCAGTATTTCGCATTGCAAAGGAGGTGCGAGAATAGCACTCACTTGTTGCGGCAACTTGCGTGGTGGGGTGACATCGAGGAAGGAGTTCATCCATGCCGTCGCCGCAGTCGTCGTCACCATCGCAGAGCCAGCTTTGCAGAATGCAGCGCTTCGTTCCAGTGCAGAAGAACTCCGCTGATTGGCATATAGGCGCAGCTGTGAAAATGCAATACCGAGAAGTCTGCAAGGTGTGCATGAAGGTATGCAAGGCCACGCAGAGGGAGCGGGAAATGCAAGTTTCGCTAGGACTCGAGTGGACGAAGCGCCTCGCGTGCGCCCACGCGATGAAGCTCTACAAGTTTACAGTAACCTCAACCTTGCTTACGATGTCGCGTGCTCGAGTTGACGCTGCTATGTTGATGAGAAACTAACGGGGGCATAAGGAAAAGCTTACAGCAGTTGCGCTCGTCCCTGCCGTTGTGGCAGTCGACGTAGCCGTCACACATGTCGTGGGCGTAGATGCAATGGCCATCACCACAGTCGACCATGCCCGTGGAACACTGCGATCGGTTGACCTTTGCATAATCTGAGATGGGTAGAGCAAATGGGTGAAGCATTAAGGACTCAGGTGAAATGATCCACGAAGAAAGCAGCGTCGCCATGCTAGTAACTGCGTAATGGATGACCTTGAACGGCAACGAGACATCGCCGTTTGATTAAAGTTCATGGATGGATATTGGGTCCCGAACATTACAACGAAAGAGCGGGCAGGCTCACCACAGCCAACTTCGTCTGAGGAGTCTTCACAGTCGTTGTCGCGATCGCAGCGAAGCCTCTTGTCCAGGCACTGGCCGTTGGTGCAGCGGAAATCGTCCACCAAGCAGGTGAGGGCTTCGGCTGCGGATGCAGGGAAAGTGATGCAGCAATGTTGGAAAAGGTGATGAAAGTAGTGAGCGAAGCATGGGCGAGGAGGTAGGAATCCGGTGTGGAAGAATAGCTTTAGGAACGCGTGACCGAAACGAACTTTATCGTCATGGAAATTGTTCTAGGAAATAGATGCGACCACTGAGGTATTGAAGGAGACTTTCGAATGGTGGCGGTAATGGTAGTTTTATCTGAAAAGTGAGGTGGACAAGATTGACGAACTTGTAGAAGGCGGGTCATTGACGAGTTGTGTAGAACCGGTTGGAAGCAAAACATGCCGATGTTCGAAAGAATGGCCTGGAAAATGAGACTTTTGTCAAGAAGCGGAAACGCTCAAACGGAATGTTCGGAGTAGCAAACGAGAATTCAGGGCACGCGTTGGACATGCACAAATGAAGGAATGGTTTACTGAAGTCATGCAATTTACAATACCTGCTGCTGGTGACTGGCATATGATTTAGGACTACATAGGTTTGCAGTACTTGGACGTGCGACAAGGTAAACTTTTGGCAGAGTTAAAGGCAGACCTCGAAAGTGACAAGATTCTTTAATCATATCGTCACCGCCGTAATGCTCAGTGTGGATCGGCTTTTGTTTAGGGACTGCAATATGCATTGGGAAGTGAAAGAAATGGGTAGTCGATGCGTTACCAGAACATCGCGATTTGAGACCGGTAAGTTGAGCTACCGGTAAACATGCCTAGTTTCATCTGTGCTCCACGCTGTTGCGTGTTGTGCCAATGATGCGACAGAATGGAGGAAAACCAAAGGCAGGGATGGTGACCAGAAACTTACGTCGAGGACGGGATCAAGGGATAGAAAGACGAAAGGGAAGGAACGACGTGGTGAGCACGCACGCACGCGGAGCACGCATGCCCGTAGGTGCGACAAGTAACCATGCAACCACAATTAGATTCACTTACTGCAGTTTTTTTCATCCGAGGAATCGGCGCAGTCTGCATGGCCATCGCAAGTCCAGTCATGCGGAATGCACTGGCCATTGGCGCAGCGGTCGTGACCGCTCGGACAGCGTACACCGCTGCAGTTCAGCTCGTCGTCACCATCGGGACAGTCTTCAGAGCCATCACAGCGCCAGTAGAGAGGGACACAGACTCCGCTGCGGCAGGTGTACTGGTGGGTAGCGCAGGTCTGCCGGGCTACGAAAAGAAGCCTGCTTTGCAAGATGTACGAACACGTTGACGTGAGAAATGCGACGTGCGCTGCATTATTGAAGATTAGCGCCATTTATTGGGTGGTGCCACTGGTCACATTCTGCGTGACCAGTGGCGCTGGAGGAAGCCACGCATACGACTTCCGTATACGATAGTACTTGATTAAACAGAGGCACTAAGGCTTCTCGGAAGAAAAAAAAAGCAATTCTCACTGCAGTTCTTTTCGTCGGAGAGATCGCCACAGTCGTTGTAGCCATCACAGTGCCATTCCTTTTCAATGCAGCGGCCGTTGGAGCAGGTGAAGTCAGTGGAGGGACACTTGGCTGGGCCTGCGTGAAGGAGTATGGTAGCCTAATGGGAAGGACCTAAGAATATCTAAAGCAATACCACAAGATGCTTCGTCCGCATTGTCTGAGCAGTCCTTGTGACCGTCGCACCAGTAGGTGGCGGCGATGCAACGGCCAGCGCATGGGAGCTCGTGTGGACGGCAGGTGCCATTTTCAACTGAAACAGGCGAGAAAAGGAGAGACTGAACTGGTATGACGTGAGCAAGCCATCAGTGTCGCTATCGGAGAAAGACACGCGAGTCCTCGGTTTAGCGTCGTAACTATTGCAGTTTATGTTGATGGCTTAGGTAAGTGTACGGGTGACCAACATGCACACCCGAATTCTTTGGTTTGTTTCGTCGTTCGGTATCCATCGATCCGTGGAAAATAAAATCCACAGTTGAAAACAGCGAGAGCTATCCGTTGCTTTCGACGTCCTCATTCAATCGCGCCGAGATCCCATCATGGAATCTGAATTAACTAGCCCGCCAACGTGCAAGAAATTCAAAAGTACCTCGACAGGTGGTGGTGTCAGTGTTGAGGGCCATTCCAGGTGGACAGAAGCAAGAACGGTCTGCAGTGCGAACAGGTAGGCAGGTGTGGGAGCAACCGCCATTATTTTGGCCACACGGACCGGGTGCTGCAAGACGAGAAAAGGGACGGTAACGACCTTCAGTTGGCATGAAGGGACCGGAGATCCGGAAGGCACGCAGGAAAAGCGGGGGGGGGGGGGGGGGGGGGGGGCAAGGAATGCTAGTCCGAGGACATGACGAGCAGTTTGTGAAGTGTGCTAGTGCAGCAAATAGGCGGGTGAAGAGGGTGCAAAGTCTGAATACTTGCCGAACGGTGGAACTTGAGATGCGATGATCACCCGCCTCGAATAGGTGCCGTTCCGTTTAGAAGGTAGTGGAACGTGACGACGAAGGTTGGGCTCGACAGACAGATCGATGTACTCGAGGGAGGAGTGGTCACGGGATATCCAGTGGATTTCATTATGCGCGGCAGACACAGAAGAGACGTGCGCTTTCACCTGTTGAACGATGAACGGGGTCCTGAAAGGAAAAGAAATGAGAAGAATGCAGAAAGGCATGCGTTAGTGACGGGAGGTGCTCCAAGCGGGCAATTACGGAGAAATGGGTAAATGCGGGAAGTGGCGGTCATGCACTGTAAAAAGAGCGAGGTATGACATGCACCATTACAACGCATCTATTAAGACAATGGAACGGTGGTCGTATTGAGTAATGGAAGTGCATAGATAGCTGTGACGTACTAGCTGGAGCTTGTGAAGCTCCAATAGCTTACCTCGGCTTGAAGGAGTAACGAGAGGGGGACTGAAGGAATGCCGGCGAAAAGAATAGGTTATAGAACCGACGTGTCAGCCACACTTCAGGCTGCGAGAGTTCGCGTAAACGTGCTGCAAGAAGTTGTTCAAAATGCTTACGCGGAGAACAAGTTGCGAAGGTCTAAGGATTCGATGGTTCCACGAGTGGCGTCAGCCCAGACGAGCTTCCGAGCTACAAGATCGACGCTGAGGGAGACTGGAAGCAGTAGAGTGGCTAAGGGAAGAATCCGGGGGCTTTGGCCATCCATTGTGTACGAGGTGATGGTCGGTGCATCACCGGCGCTCAGCACGAAAAGTATGCTGTAAAGAAACAAGTGAATGTGCAGAATTGTGTAGTCCTGGAGCGCGATGTGCTGGTGAGACGCAGCAGCACCAGCACCAAGCTTGTGGCGGTGTATCCCTTTGCTTATTACAGCCTTGGGTATAAGGAATTAGGTTAAATTAAGGGATTTGACTTGCCAATGCCACCCTCCGATGATAAGGCACGTGGGATTAATGGCGACCACCTGGGGTACCTTAAAGTGCAGCTACAGGGAAGGAAACGGATGATTTCATATTTTGCCCCCCATCTAAATGTGGCCGCCGTTGCCGGGATGTAATCCCGTGACATCGCACCTAGCAGCGCAATACAAAAGCCACTAAGCAACCACGGCGGTTGCATGGGTACAAGCAAGCTATTGTATAGGTGGATTGCGTTATGTCTACGTGAGAAACTAAAGAGTCAAAAGGCTTACCCAGCGAAAGGGTAAAGAGCAACACCAACTGGTCGGCGGAGGTCGTCCCGGATGATGGCATGACCGGAACCATTAGCACGGCACACTTCGAGCGTGTATTTGTCAGCGTCCACCCAGTAGAGAAGTTGATGAGCCACGTCGAAATCCATGCCGAAGACGGAGCCAATGTGATCATGGACGGTCCTGCAAATGAAAGGAATGAAGCGGAAGTAGATGCTGTTGCAGTGGATGGCGAGAACTGCTGATGAACGGAAACAAAGATTCAATGCCGAAACATCGTGCAGTAGGCAACGAGCCTCTGAAGTCCATCGATACCATGTACCCTCCATGCAAGAAGCATAGGTGAACGCCTACCATTGATTGAAAGTGTTGACGTTGATCGCAGACAGGATTTCGTGGCTATTGTCACTGTAGTGGAGCGTTTGGTTGGACCAGTCAAACGCCAAGGCACTGATCATTCCCAAGTTGGAAAACGGCAACGCTACAGGGAGAGGAGGGCCGACCCGGTCGAGATCAATTTTGTAGAGCAAGTCCTCTTCCGCTACGACGACGAAACGGAAGTCCTTGGTAACTGAAAAGAGATGCGTGCAATTTAACGCGAGAGCAAGAATCACGTCAGGAGTGTGGCATCAGTCATGCGAATGATGCAAGGGCGGCGCGGGTGAGGTTACGAAGCCCAATAGCTCTCAAGCACGCCAATGATTGACGCCTAGATTGTCTAAGTTGCGGTTATTGAGGCCAGACATAATCTAGACCGATAGAAAAGGGCCGCAACCCTGTGAGGGTCAACGACTGAAATATACGGCGCCGCGAACGAAGTCCGAAATGGCCGACGCCGTATATGTACGGCGCCGTCTGTGCGTTTGAAAAGCGCGCCAATTTCCCAACTTTTTTTCTGTCATGTGGGACTTCTCGCGCGCCTCCCTCTGTCTGCGTTGCACGATGTGTTGTAGCGCTAGTTCGCTCCCGCCAGTACCATTCGCGCATTGGCGTACGGGTGGGTGGCTGTTTGGGCTTTGTTCCGCGGCGGTTTCGGCATGCGCTTGCAACTGATGGCAGTCTCGTTAATAATCGCTCAAAGGGCAACCGCTTGTTTCTCACTCGTTTAGTGCTCACGGGGGTGCGCACAGGAACGATGCCGCCGTGCATGCGTTTCCGTTGCTTTTTTTCACTCGCGAAAATTAATTGCCTCTGGCTGTCGAGAAGTTGAAGATTAGCGGTAGTTGGTCACAGGTAGTGCTTTTGACGGGCACACAACGACAGTTTTCTTGAGTGCGGGCACCTATGCAGTTTACGGACCACGGGATCTCAGAAAATTCAATATACGAGTAGCCTTAAAAGCAGCCAGTAAAATTGGGCATCACAATGTTGTCCACATATGCCACAAAAGGCTGGAAATGGGAACAAGCCGTGTCTTGAGACTGAGGAGATATTCAGCTTTGTCAGATCTCTTTGTCCGTACACTTTTTGGTCGACTGTACATATTAGTGTAAGAGGAGGAACATTTGAGTCTTGCGAAATATTGTCGCGTGCGCATTGTCAAAGCCGTGAACTGTAACAATGCATCAAAATTTGAATTCTTTTAAGTTTAACTTTTTTTGACTGCTATTCATGAATGAAGAGTACATATACGAACGCAAAATATTTTTTCACCCTTTACGGTCACCCTAGAAACATTACGGTAAATTTTTTCGAAATAACTCGAAGTGGAATATGCAATAAAAAATAGACCCCGGGCAGTCGCATATGGCGAAAAAAAAATCGCCCCAAAGGGGTAAGAAAGCACAAGACAAAGACATTGTGGATTTGTGTTCTAGCCACTACGACTATGGGACCGAACAGATAATATGCGAGACAATTACAAGTCAAGAAAAACAGATGCAGTGCATCTAATAAACGCACGTGCTTCTCGTGCATTGCTAGGTGGGTGCTCGCCAGCACACGAAATGTCGTGCACACTGAGCGTCCGCCAGCCAACGAAGTTCACCGATGCACAGGAAAGTCAAGATTTGTCCGGAAACAGAGTGCGCGAGGTGTGGCAGCGGGATCAGCAAGTTTGCGCGTTGTCAGATAAAGAATGACGTCAACGATTGCAAGTTGCGAATAGAGCAGGAAAGGCTAAATGCTAGATTTTTGAAAGGCAACGTCGGCGCAAGAAATAGCGGCGGGGAAGCGAGCAGCAAACCTGTGCAAGAACGCTTGTCTGCCGACAGCTTGTATCCAATGCGGCACAGGCACGTGTAGGAGTCCCCAGAGAGCACGCAGATGTGATCACAGGGGTTGGCCCAGCATGGATTATGGATGCCTAAGGAAGAGAAAGGTTAGGGTAAAGCAGGAAAATAGAAAAAGAAAGTATGTACCTCGGAGGCGTAGGACTGGATGGTAAACGTGAACACCCATGATGTGGTTGCCGTTTTCACGCAGAACGCGATGGTGGTGCTTGCCGGTGCGCTTGTTGCTGGAGTCGAGGGAGTAGGATGCCCAGTCGCTCCAGTAAACGGTGTCCTCGAAAATAGCAAGGGCAAAAGGGTGGAACACATCTTCGTCCATGACGACAGCTCGCCTCAGGGTGGCGAGTTCGAGATATTCCAGCCTGGAGAGCTTGGCGTCGCACCAGTAGAGACGGTTGGTGGTGTGATCCAATGTAAGACCGTTAGGCCAACCAAGATCGGTCGATACCAATTGCGCGACGTTGGTGCCGTCCATATTCGAATGCATGACTGCCGGCTGCGCGCCCCAGTCTGTCCAGTACATGGTCCTGCATGGTTAACAGAAAAAAAGAGGGGCGAGGCGTGGAAACAGGTGAAGCGGTTGTGCCGAGCCACGCGATTTACAGAAAGAAACTGATGTGCAGAATTTGGTACAAATTGCATACTTCTGCGCCGGGTTTACGATGATCGCACGAGGGGAATCTATGGAGTCCGTAATGAGGGCGCTGCAAGATAGGCCATCTGTAGTGCATACAAGGATGCGCTTGACGAGAGAGTCCGTGATGTAGAGGGTATTCGTAACCCAGTCCAAAGAAAGATCTTCCAGTAGAGTTTTTTCTGCAAGAAATGGAAAGGTAGATGCAGTTAAAGACGAGAGAACCGAATTTTACACCAGTATGGTGGCGAGATTAGCAAGGAGTAGCATAGAAGTTCACGTAAGTAGCAGGTAAACGCAGCAAAGAGCTAGCAACTGGATTCGCAGGCGGGTAGGACACTTATGAAACGTCGCAATGAGGTAAAAATAAGGCAGTTAGAAGCAAGCTTACGAGGCAAAGTTCCGCACTCGAACTGAAGTGAAACAGGCAGGCGACGGTAATGTTAGCAAGCGTGGTGGGCGAATCGAACACCGCTCCGAAAAGATTGCAACCTTTGGGTTGCATTTCGTCCCGGAATAATAGTTATCCGGCTTGCCCGCATTTCCTTTCTAACGCTGCGAGCCCGGTACTTCCTAGTCACGAGCGGCTTGCGCGTTATCAGCTTGACACAGGATTCTCGACAGGAAAGTAGCGAGCGCCGAGTTTAAGAGAGGAAACGCAGACAAGGCAGAAGACGATTGTTTGGGGCCAAGATAAGTCTCAAAGCGTGTGATCTTTAGAGTTCAGTGTAGACTCGGCACTGCTACATGAGCGCGCCTAAGAAACATGCTAGAACTATGCGCCATCCGATATATCGAGTTCGGTCTCGAGCTGCGACACGAACATGAAGCTGGTGTGGTAATTTCACCACCGGAGTTAAAATCAACGCTTTGGGGCAAAGAAAAGCATCTCCACATATTCGAAAACGCAAACAGCGTTAGGAGTGCTTAGAAAACGCCATCGTGCGGATACTGGATGGCGGGACAAATGCTGTGCATGAACAGATACGACGGCAGACAAACCGACGGCTCTTCGGAAGCATGTAGTAGGACGGTTTTAGAGTTGCGCAGCAGGAAACTGAAGTAGGCCGTCATTGAGTAATGGCCATAGAGTGGCGAAATACCCCAGAGGGAAATGTGGCGCTAGTGTTTACGGGGGTTCTCCGGAGCGTCGCTGCAACCTACATGGGAAGGTCAGGCTTCGGACTTACTGCAATCGCGGCGGTTCCTTGCGGCGCAGTAAACGAAGGTATATGCAAATATGAACGAGTAACATCTAATTTCTACAGCATCATATACAATGCACGACGTTACATAAACTTGGTACGACTTGGAGATCGAAGTATGGTTGACTACGGTGTAAACCAGGACACACCAGGGTGCGCATTCTCGTGCAATCCTGTTCAGAATTTTACGCCAGAGAACAATTAGCTTTTATATCAGCAATAACAACCGTGCACGTACTGATATGAAAATAATCGTGAATTTATGGAAAGAAAACTTATGTGACAAAGTGTTGCAACCGTGAGAGGAATGCTACAAGTGTCTGCTACGACGCCGGCTCGCTGCGAACGTAAGACTTCTCGCAGACGACAGGCATTTGCGAACTCGCGCTCTTTCGAAAGACTGCGTCGGCTGTAACGGTTGCTGAACGTCTTCAAGTACGTTTAAGCGAATCTGCTGAACTGCTAGCAGGGATGCTTGTCGCGCATGAGTATGCGTGAAAAGCGTTACGGTGTGGCTTTGCACTTGGCCATTGTAAGACTCGACTACAGCCAGGAAGCAGCAACCTTTCTTACCACAAGTTTGTGCTCTCGAAGTCCTAAAACACGCATTTGAATGAGCACAAACGAACAATGCATAATGAAGCCCTCAAAAAAATTTGATTGTCAAGGCACTAGAAGTACAACTGTTTGTCTTGTATCAGTAGGGCCTTTTTTCTACTCAGAAGTTTCATAAAGTACATAACGCTACAGCGCCAACACAACGCACTTTAAAAACCAAGGTGCAAACTGAAAACATGTTTTAACGTGTACGATGCCGTCGCTTTCTCGTCAGGGCATCGACACCACACCGCGACATAAACATCGTCCCAGCCGCTTGCCCAGCGCAGTGTTTTGCGTTGCACCGTCCCACTGCAGGTTATAGGTATTGCGATTAGAATGAAACCAAAGCAGCAAAAAATATGTTTAGACGATGTTTCGTCAGTCAATGGAATGCCAATCCGTAGCCTGTACTTCCCATTATTCCCATGATGGTTGAACGATCGTAGCGCCAGATTTGACCTTTAGTTATAATAGGAAACGATAATGGCATTCCGAGGGATGACGTCGGTTGTTTTAAGCATGACTGAAAGTATAGTACTGCTCAGTTTGATTTGTAGACAAGAGTACTGCGCGAATGGCCCGCGGTAAGTTGCAATTGTAGTGGAAACGGATTTATGCACGCAGTGTATACATTGGAAAATTGTTGCGACGATCACGTTGTGTACGAGCTACGGTGGTAGCTTAGCTTTTAGACGCAGAACGCATACCTGCTGCGTACTCCGAAGCCTAAGGATACAAAGCGCTACGGGACCCTTAACGTTAGGTGCGCCTATGAAGCGATTGAAACTAGAGTATGTGAACTAGCAAGGAAGGAGACTGAGTATCACGGGGCGCTAATCACCATGAGTGCTACAGATGGTAAATAGACTTACCTGCACTGAAGAGAGTTTTTAAGCCCGAACCATCAAGGCGGCAGGAATAAACGGACGACTCCTGTGTAGAGACATCGGTCCAATACACACGACGCTGGTCGCTGTCAAACTCCACGCCGACGGCCTGAGCCTCAGCCGGGTGGATTTCAAAATAACGGTTGGATCGAAGCCAGAGGCCACGAATCTCCTTTGTGTTTGAGTAGAGGAGAAGCGGCTCAGGATCCCGTGCCTTGCAGAAGCTTTTGTCGGCGAGCTGGTAGCCCTCGAGACAGTGACAGGAATAAGACCCAGGAGAGTTCGTGCAACCGTGACTGCAGACGTAAGGTTCTTCAGCGCATTCGTCGACATCTGGAAGCAGTGGGTAAAGATTCAATAATTGCTGACGGTGGAGCAGTAACCGATGATCCCAACAGGGAATGTAGGAGTCGTGCGAGAAAGTACCCCTTATTCAAAAGCATTCACAACATACGGAAACTAGTGGACGTCCACGAGTGCACGGTGGTCTTTTAGCGGAAATAAAAGACAGTCAAGGAAAGCAAGTTCAACGTAGTGCGGTGGAAGTCTCTGGGGGCGAACCTCGAACCTAAGCCGCGACGGTCGTCCACGAAACGTGGCGCGTAAACAGTTACGAACGAACCGTTCCCAGGGAACGAACCTCTGTCAGCAGTCGCCATAACGGCGTGAAAGAACCAAGGCTCGTGCACACCGATCATTCCGCGCGGCCGTGAATGGCGAGAAGTGCCGTCGCGGCAAAGTTGCGAGGCCACCGCGCAGCGAAGAAACTAGCGAAAGGTACGTAGCGCTAATGATAGAAGTACCGGCACATGAGATGTGGTCTGCCATGAGGCGGAAACCCGGGTTGCAGTAACACGTAGAACCGTTGGTGGCGACGAAGCACCCTTGGCTGCATTTTTTCTGGCTGCACTCGTTGACCTCTGCGAAGGTACAAAAGAAAATCCATGAAGGTAATGTCACTTGTAGCAGGAATGTCAAACACCGTTACAAGCATGAGGAAGACAGTGAGATGATAGCGACTTGATTTGAGCCAGAGGAAGCCCACGGCTACAGCATCATGTCAAAGAAAGTCAACGGCTTGCGAGACTCTTCACGGCAGAAGGCCAAAAGGGTAGTACTTGCCAGTTTGGTTTAGTGTTTTAATGCGAAAGGCATTACAGGCCCCACGATATGAAAATGCGGCGTAGTCCGCGAAGGAACCGAATAATCGTGTGAAAAATAGCCGAGGGCAGAAAATGAGAACAGGTCAATGAGAGAATTTCTTTGACGTGGCTCCGGCAGGTTCCCGTAAACGAAGTAATCTGAAGCAGCAGATTAGCGCGGCGAGTTGGCGTGGTTTCATCTCGAAAATCTGCGTGAAAATTACGAGCTAGAGAAACCACAAACGCGGCAAGCACGAGCGCACGTGTTATGTCTGTCTAGCTCGCCTATGCATTTTTCTCGTAGTTCTTGTGGAACAACAAAGGCCGTTCAATAGAATATTGGGTAAACTGGTATGGGTGGAAAGCCATTAATGCCCAATTGAACGCCGCTGAGCGAGCCTTCGAATTATGAACACAAGGGCAGGCGAGCGCGTTGAGACGCTTGGCGCGATTTCAGTTGGCCTTACCGAGGCGGAGTTAAAACGCATACGAGAGCTTGCGCGGACGAACGGGCAGAATTATCAGGGGAAGGGCTATTAATGATTTCGTATTGCCACACGTAAGCAGTGTGCCGAAGTTTTTACTCACTGCAGAACGCTCCTTCGTCAGCGCCGTCGCCACAATCCTTCCGGCCGTCGCACACCTTAGAAGGAAGAAGACACTGTCCGTCCAGGCACGGGAAGCGACCCTGGTCGACGTCGCAACGAGGCGCTACCGTGGTGGGGGAGGAGTTTGTAGCAGCATGACAGTTCAATTCATCGGAAGCATCTGCACAGTCTTCCGTTTCATCGCAGTGCCAGTGGTTAGGGATGCACTCGTTATTATGACAGCGGTAGCCGGTGCAGTTGTTCGAGTGGCAGTCCAGCTCATCGGAAGAGTCGTGGCAGTCTGCTTCCCCGTCGCACACCCATATTTCTGGGACGCAATAGCTGCCGTCGCGGCAGGCGAATTTGTCCGAGGGACATCGGTGGGCGTGGTCACCTATACGACGTGAAAGCGAGTAGTAAGTTAGGCGTATGGAACCACCGCGGCATTGGCAGAGACTAATTTACTGCGTAGCAGCCGAAAGCAGAAAAGACCAGTTTCTGTGCATGCAGAAAGAAAGGCGGAGAAGAGGGTAAAGGCAGATCGCGGTAGTGAAGCGCGGCAGTTTCTTCAACATACGAGCGGTAATACATGAAGAGACCGAAACAATGGCCCGAACACGGCCGCGCATACATGCAAGAGACGAGAAAATGAGACATCCAGAATTGTGGTGAAAAATTCAGACGAAAGATCTAAAGTGCAAGCTCTTAGCTGGAGGGCATGGCGCCGGAACGAGCAGCTTCCCTTCGGGAACGCGTGAGCATTTACGAACAAAGTCATGCCGAAGTTGCGCGATATGGTTCGAGATAAAAAAACCGATGCAATGCAACACGGCTTACTGCATCCGGTCTCGTCCTTGTGGTTACCGCAGTCGTTCTGGCCATCACACCTCCAGAACATGGTGATACACCTGTCGTTGCCGCAGTCAAACCAGCCTTGCTGGCACTCGCAGGCTGCGTCGCCCACTGCAGTAACAGTACGACACTTAGGAGGAGCACAACGAATGAGGCACGCGAACTAGTAAGGACGTCGTGCTGGAACGTGCAGGAGAAACCGTTCACGAATTACACCAGTATGTATTTCCTTCGCGAAGTTCAACATCACCGATGCTCGCACACATACGATTACACAAGCATCAGCCAAAATACATCCCTCCACGTTCTAGGAATAAGTGTTTAGCTCCGAAGCTGCGTTAAAGTACGGTGAAATAGACTGCGCAAGAACAAAAACAGAATGCTAGACATAGTACAGTATACTGGAGAATAAAACAGTGGCTCTCACCCAGATACAAAGCAACTGCTGCCAGCACAACGCACGCGACAGACTTCATACTGCTACCGGACCAAGTGCGTCCGAACGCTGAGCTGCAAACAATTACGAGTTCAATGGCGAAGCATGCCGGTGACGACGCCGGCGGCCAACTGAGCGGTTGCTCGCTCAAGCTTTATACTTATAACACTTCCACCGTAATCACTGGCCAATCACAGTACCATATTTAAGTGACATCATTGTTCAAGTACACGTGGCCTTTGGAACAAAATGCTTCATTCAATACTGCAGGCTTCGTCCTAGATAACCAATAATCTATGGAACAATCAGTCGTCGCGACCATATGTATCCTTCCTCCTTTTTTTCTGTTTTTGTTTGCTTGTTTTCTGACCTGTAATCCCAACCAAAATCTCTGAGACACGATTCTTGCCGAGTAAGCGACAGCTATCCGTATACGGGTTAACGTCATGCCGCGCAGCTAATGGCTGCTAATGTCTATGTATATGAACAGGGAACGGTGCATGTAAAGCTTCTTGGCCTTGTGGGGCTTTTATTTAGCGCTGTTTGTTGTGTGCCTCTTGGGGGTCTTACAGATGTGATAGGTTCATTTAGATGCGCTTTCTTGAGCGTCGACTAATTGACGGTATACTGGCGTTCAGACTTATATACAGGGTGTCGTATGTGCCCGCCAGTCATGATATGCCATTTGAGACGCTTAATTGGGTAAACTTCGTTGTCGATAAGGCAGAAGAGAGTACACCTTCACCGCCAATTTGCTATCTTTGTTGGTAGCAGTTCATTTACTACAGTGTGAGTTCATTTACCAGTTCGACAAAAAAAAAAGTTATATTCGGGGGTTTTGCGTTCCAAAACCACACTCTGATTCTGAGGCGCGCCGCAGAATAGAACTCCGAGGGTTCTTTAGCGTGTACTTTAATCTAAATGCATGCCCGTTTTTGCATTTGGCTCCCGTCGTAATGCAGCCGTCGCGACCGGAATCGAAGCCGCTACTTCGAGTCTGGCAGCACAACGCCAAAGCCACTGCACAAGCTATATAGCACGGCGGTTGTTCATTTACCAATTCTGTATCACGCCTTGCTCATGCGACCAAAAGCAGACGGCATCATTTTCTGTCGCTAACGCTTCCTGCCACACTTATGTCAATAAAAGAAAGCAAGACTCATGAAAGTTCCGTTAACTTATTATTTTGTGCTGTCGTTTACAGACGTTAGAGATGCAACGTTTATGTTCCCAAACTTCCTGCGTGGTGCTTGTCGCAAAAAAAAAAAGAAAAAGAAAGAGAGAGAGAGTGTCTGAGTTTGGCGACACTCGTGTTAACTATGGCGTATTTTACTACTTCTACGCAGTTTCTCGGGTGCTACAACTTCTTTTACCAGTGAACGGGGTGAACGATGACTTGTCGATTCAGTTGAAATGCGTTCAATAAGTGGTGGTCCGCACCGCAGTAATTCTGCATAACTGAGCGCAGTGCATCCACCTATTACGTATCCAGCCCAACAGAGGTGAGCGTCCTTGTAGACTTTGATACGCTATGAAATTTTATGATCTTGAGCACCTCATTCGAAGGCGAAGCGCGCGGCTTTCGCTTCGTCCTTCCCGCTTTCAGTCGAATGCGTGGACGCGGTATACATGCCGGCAGGTTTTCCAGGCGATTGCGCGCATCTTGCTGCGCATTGCATGCGAGTATTTGTCCAGCCGGATACAAGCACTAACCAAGCGAAATGCCTTCCAGAGTCAACCCGTCGTTGGTGTGCGTTGGGGGTTTGTTCGGAGTAGGTCCACGAAATCTCTCTCAGCTAATCGGGTAGCTGCCATTGTACTGATATATGTCTGTCGGTGCGTTGACCACGGTAGTTTGTTCCCTTCCCGAGTAATCATGGAACAGTACATTCGTCCAGCACCACTTAACAGAGCGTCTCCCCCCCCTAGGGATGCAGCAGCTAAGCACGAGGTCGCGAGATCGAATGCCGGCCACGGCGGCCGCATTTCGATGCGGGTGAAATGCGAAAACACCCACGTACGGTAAAGACCCCTGGTATACGGTAAAGAACCCCTGGTGGTCCAAAGTATCCCGGAGTCCTCCACTACGGTGTGCCTCATAAGTAAGTCATGGTTTTGGCACGTAAAACCCCGTAATTTAATTTTAATTCAAGTTTGAGCGTCTCCCTCATGGCAGTGACGCCGGTGATAAGATTACATGACACTGCGATTCTGAAATAAAGCAACCCTCCCCTCCTCATGTTCTTATTTGGAGCAGCAAAAGAAGGGGAAACGTCCCATCTCGTCCTAGTCTTTTCATAAATGCTTCCAGCTCGTGCGTGGAAGCAGTTGAAGTGATATGAAGCGCTGAGGGGTAACACAGGCCAAAGCGCCGACTATGTCAATGTATGTCCTATGGTATTTCGCAGAATGCGTTTAAAGTTAACGCCGTGTTTATTTCATGCGCCTGGCTTCCAAGTAGCTTTCACTCTGCTTCATCTTTCTTTGCTGTCTTCCCGCGTGGTGGCAGGTTGGCACGCGCTCCCGTTTTCAGCAGCTGAAAAGTGGTCACCGATCACGGCATATCAGCCGTGATGACAAGCATGAACGCGATGCCGGCGGCGAAGCGCTGGCGCGATATTCGTGGCGAAGCAGAGCACGTGCAAGCACTGAGCCGACGCGTGCCTCTCGCGCGTAATCAGGCAGAACTATAGAACGCCTTGCGCAACGGCCAAAAACCAGCACACCAAACACTGAGCATTACGTTGGAACAAGATGTGCAGCAACGCGTGGAAGTTTCTTTAGCTGATGCTAGCGCACGAAAGGTCAACGACTAATGTTGGCTAAATTGCTGGAGCGGATAATTGAAGCAACATAAAGAGTCGCGGTACACCAGCCGCGAACTGCCGTCAATAAACAATCCCTGAAAGGAGCCCTGGAACACATTTACAACTAACTATAGAACGCGGCCTCACTATTACGGTACATTGTCCCACGAATCTCATGCCCTCAAAATAATATATTATGCTCCACGTGCCTGACGAGCACCCCGCATTAATACAGCGGGGTGCTCGGTCGATCACTTTCGGTGGTGCACATATTATCGTGCGACGTAATGCGCCCAGCGATGCCTCATCGGAGCGACGGGCATCGTGGTATTGGCTTGGCCAAATCGAGAATGCGAGTCGAGAATGCGGCTCTGTCATCAGACCCGGTAAGCGGTCATCAGGAAGTCCCGTTTCTCTGTAGCGGGTATACTTGATTTCCAAACTGTCTCTTAAAATGAAACAAAATTAAAGCATGCAATCAAGTCAAGCGGTATAACTACGATTATTCCGGAGTGCCTGTGTGTGTGTAGAGACGAGAGATAATTTATTACAAAGGCAGAGAGGTCGGCCTGAGCTAGCCTGCTCTGGCCTGCTATACTCTGCACAGGGGAAAAAGGAGAGAAAGGACTGATGAAAGAGTATGATGAGTACAGGAAGAATGGATGCATATCTACACTAACACAGTAGTTCCCTTAAAGCCTTCGTCTTGTCTGGTAATCTTCAAGTAGTGCAGAGCAGACCCTGTAGCTACTGATGCTATATGTGAGTGCGTGCGAGCGCGAGTGCGAGCGCGAGTGCGAGCGCGAGTGCTCGCTTACTTGCCTGTGTGCGGAACCCCATTGTCACCGCCACCTGCAAGAAACGTTATTCCTTCACGGCAAGTTCATGGCGCACATGCAACTGAGCTGTGGGCACCAGGACCCAGCGCGAAATCCCTCGCTAGTTTCATTTTCGACAGTCATGCCACCCGCTGCATGCAGGCATTGATAAAACGTTTTCTAAATATGTCTAGATATATTATTGCTGCCGCGTTTTTTTTTTTTTCACACGAGTATTTTTCTACTTAGGAGCACTAGAAAAAAAGAAGGTAATATATTTTTTTTCCTTTCCCTTGACTTCTCGCCTGCAATTACCGCGTGAATCAAACGTGATCACTATTGGGTCTATGCGAACGTCGCCGAGGCGTGATCAAGTTAATTTTGTTGCGTGTTTCACTGGCGTTATCAGCTTTGTCTACTTCGCTCGGTTCAACACAGCTCAGCTGAGTTCGCACGCTGTTGAGTTTCACGTTTGGACGCCTGCACAGCACTGGTGCCTTCGACGTGACCGCTTCAAGACGCTGCTCTAGTGATTTCGGGGAGGCAGTTACTGCGCAATTCCCGATCCCCTATAAGCAGAGGTGGAAGACATGGCGCCAGCCAACAAGCGCACCGACTTCCGAAACACTTCTGTCATAGAGAAAGAAATTCAACAAGAGGGGGCACTCGGCAAAAACTGGCAACAGGAAACACGCCACGCCTAGTGTCAACTCCATCCGTTAGTTGACGCGAGCATCGGAAAAAAAAGAATGTGAAATGAACTTGCAGACAACGTTTTACATTTTTGTTATTCTTTCCCGCTAAGACTAAAAAGTTTTGCGTATAAATGAACTTATACTTCTCGGCTTATTTTTCTTGCTTGCGTCACCTAGCAACAAGCTAGCGGCACGCCAGACGCGCCATATGCATGCAGATGCCGTCATTCGCCAGACATGCCACCGAAGAGGGCGAGGCCGGCTGCGCATGTGAAGCTGGCCTGCTCGGCGACCTGTCTCTTTTGGATGTAGCCCGTTCGTCGGGCTCCCGGCGTTTTCTTGCGTTCCGTCTGCATTTCGACACTGCACCGCTGCACTACTGGACTACAGCAAGGTGAGGAATTTTGTTTGGCAGTCTGCGACGCACTTCGGCACATTTAGGCTTACTGCACAAAACTGAACCTATAGACCTCAGACTCTGCCCAGGCGGCGCTGCGGAAAAACCCGTCACCAGCGCCCCCATCGCAGCCTTGGCATGAACTGAGTAGTGCAAGGAGAGCTGTCCGCAAGCGAAGGTGCATAGGCCACAATGGACCCTTCTCTTTCGTTTGTGTTGAGGTACAGTTTCCTAAAAATCAAGGACCTGGAAAGCTTCTTCCGCCCATCCACGCTACGGAAAGGAAGCGCAGCAGGGCTAAGTACAGCCGCCCTGATTTTTAATAATATAGCGCGAGCGTCGACTGAACTGCTGGTGAGCGCCTTATAACGGCGATAAGCGTGCAACAAGGCGAGAGTTCGCGCACGCGCACGAGCTTTCTTCCTGCTCGTGCGCGAACTCTCGCCTTGCTGCACGCTTATCGCCGTTATAAGGCGCTCACCAGCAGTTCAGTCGACGCTCGCGCTATATTATTAAAAATCAGGGCGGCTGTACGTGTATAATATAAAATAAAGTCTCAAGTGTTATTTCGGCGTGCTGCAACTCGCAAGTACAGAGAGCATCAGGTTTGTTTATAGGCATATCAGCATAAAAATCTAAGCATTTCAAATTGGTTCATATTGAATATGTCCTGAACACAAGACTTATATATCTCCTATATATTTATGTATTTTATAGTAATGTTTTGTCTCGCAATTATTTAGAGTAAATCCTTTCATAGCCTTTTCCAGGATAGCAAACAGAAAACGTTTTCCAAGGCAGCAAACAGCGCGCGATCATAACGAAAGTAAGCTTCCTACAGTGCCTACGCGCTGCATCTTTCTTTCTCGCAGGAGCTACAGAATCGCTCAGTACCTTAATTTGAACTTTTCGCAGACCCTTCGAGCAACAAGCGCGCACAAATAAATGTAAATAAACGCGAAATATTTTTCTTTACACACGTGCGTTACTTCGCAATTGCACATCCAGTGCTGCTACAGCAACTTTATTGCTCACATTTGAAAAACGCAGTCGAACAGGCTCAGCCCATTGCGAAGCGTGCTTGTTGTATCGGCGCATAACATACAAAATACCGAAAGTAGAAATGAGCTCGCGATACAACGATGCTCTAGAAGAGGATTTTGAATTCATAAACGAACCAAAATGTTTGGTTAAGCTGACCTGCCAAATCTCTCCATTCCACTTGTTGAGATATCGATAGCACTTGAGCAGGATGGTTCGCAACGTTGTTTTTTCTGTTACCAGCGAAGTGGCGGCTGCAGATTCTTAAGTTTTCGCTTGGTTACCACGGTCCTCCGTCAGGGCTACGCAACACAATTACAGAAGAACAAAATTGTCGCACTTTCTCATGCGAGCCGCTTTGTTGTGGGGAATGCAAGTAATCCGATTACCCAACAGGTTGAACGGCCCGTATCCAGCGCTCTCGCCTTTCCCCTTCATACGATGGCGATGGAAATCGGCAAAACTGAACGTTGTTATTCCGTCCTTCACGTTCATGGCAATTTACAACACAACAGTAGCGTCGATTGTGGCGTTTCTTCGTAGCGCGCGGAGCTATCCCGGTTGCCGTCGTTTCCGCCATCAGTCTGAAGAGTGAGCCAGCAAGCGCGGCCCGTCCGACTATCGTAGAAATCCATAGCTCTCTGTCTGGGTGTTAAATGCGCAAAACACTCGCAATATGGACCAAAATCTAGTTAAATCGTTGTTTCGCAGTCGCTAGCTGCATAGGCAACTTAGCAAGAGAGTCGGGCATCGCACTACTCAATTACTGCCTCTTCGCACCGGCAGGTGGCGCTACGCGTCTCGCAAAACTCCGAAGTCTGACGTCCATATAGTGACGCAGTTATCGAAAAACAGCTCCGCCGTCCAGGCCTAGTTAATTTGAGTTGATTATTCGTACTGGGAGGTGTTTTCGACGCTTTCTATAAGCCCAAGCATAATTATAGCTTATTTCGGTAGTTTTTGGGCACGCTCGCCGCACCTGGCTTTGTGACGAAAAGCACCTCGGCCGTGTGACGCAGTTTCGCGTGCACTGAATCTCACCGGGACAAGTTTTGGCGCTTTCTCTGACCCCAGACCTAATTGTAACTAATTTTGTTACTTTTTGGGGTACTTTTCAAGCACAGTGGCCCCGCTCGGCGTAGTGGCGCAGTTAGCGAAAAGCAGTTCGGCTGTATGCCGCAGTTTCGTGTAGTGTTGTGCCATTACCACCAGCCCGGCTTCCGAATCTACAAGATGCAGAATTTATCCTGCGAGCGCCCTTTGGACAAACCCGGGGCTGCGCCGAAAGGCACAGCGCCCTAATTCTCCCTTGACAAGTCAAGATGCTGAGCCGTCAGGCAGCGGTGTCCTGCGGAGAAGTATCGGCAAGCAACGTGTCCAAACGTGCCACCAAGTGCCAGACAGCCCGGCGCCGCACCTCCTTTTCCTGGAGGTCACCGCGCGCGCGAACTTTGAACCGGGTGGCCAGCGCGGTCGCTGGTTGGACCTCTCGGACGACCGTCGAGTGCTGGCTTTGTATTGGGCCGTTTGAGTGACAATGGTTTCTCGGGGCTTATAAGCCGCGACGCGCCGCCTGGAAAACCGGATCCGCCGACCCACCGGGAGCAGAGTGCCGCTCTCGACTGGAGTGAGATGTGAGATGGATTGGTGGAAGAAAAGTAGGGAAACGACAAAAGACGGAGACGTAAAAAAATTAAATTATGGGGTTTTACGTGCCAAAACCACTTTCTGATTATGAGGCACGCCGTAGTGGAGGACTCCGGAAATTTCGACCACCTGGGGTTCTTTAACGTGCACCTAAATCTAAGTACACGGGTGTTTTCGCATTTCGCCCCCAACGAAATGCGGCCGCCGTGGCCGGGATTCGATCCCGCGACCTCGTGCTCAGCAGCCCAACACCATAGCCACTGAGCAACCACGGCGGGTAACGGAGACGTACAAAAGCACAATTCGCAATAGGGGATCAGAAAGTTTGGACGCGGTAGTTCATAGTGTTTTTTTTTTCATTGGTTAACCTAGGTAGGACATTAGGCTGCATAGTAGCAAGATCATGGTGGCGCAACCCACCGCCCCGTTCCAAAGGGGACGCTCATAACATCCATCCATCCATGTGTCACGCGTTTTCGCCGGACGTCGCCGTGCGGGAACAGTCGCGTTTGCTGTGAGCTCTCGGCCCCAGTGCCGATCCGATCATGTCCTGTATAATGACCTGCATATAGTGTATAAAGTCCCTTTTGTTATTCTCACCGACGCCTGACTCGGAGTCTTCGCTACCAACGCTCTGTCACGAAACGGGTGACGAGTGCTACGGGACCATCTCAAAGTCGTAATAGTGGTGGCACCGGTGCAAAGTCGTAACAGTAGTGAATCTTACTGGGAGAAGTCCGTGATGCACTCTCTAACCTCAAAAATTATTGTAATTCATTTCGTAACTTTTTGGGGTACTTCTGAGGCATGCTCGCCGCGCCTGAAGTTGTGAAGCTTTTAGCAAAAAAGCAAGCCGGCCGTGGTGAGTGAGTTTTGCGTCTACTGCATTTTAGTGGGACAATAAGTTTGTGACGCTTTTTATGGTCCTGCAACAACATATACCTTATTTCGGTACTCAAGCTTGTCGAAAGCGCGACGAGCGATTGCCGAGAATGATAACACGGGAGTGTGTTGCTTGCGCCGGCAGGACGCTTAAAAGATAACGCCGAAGAGCTCAAGAACTTTACATTTCTGTCTTCTGGGCGACTGAAAACGGGCTTTGCACCCACGAATCTGTCTTGAGTGCGACTAGAAGGCATTCTGCGAGCGTGTAACATGGTCTAGATTGAGCCTGTGTAGTAGCCACCGCTGTGTACTTGGCGTACCATCGCGTCGACTGAGGCCAAGTTGTTTTGGAAACGCGCAGTCACCCGTGTATTTGTGCTCTTGAAGTGCAGGAAATAATGCCCGGGAATGAAGGGATGCTTGAAAATTCAGATGTTTCCTTTAGATCTTATGGCATTGTTTGGGAGGAGTCTATTTGCTACGAAATGTATGTAAAAGTGAATTTATCTGTAATGCCGCTCATTCACTAGTTACGCACGTTTCACCTCTACACGCAATATTCCTGTTAGGTCAATATACCAAAATGATACATGCTTGTAATTTACGTTTTGCAGATGATGGCATCCGGTGGAGCTTCGTACGGCAACGACTGCCGCTTACCTGGTGCCACAACGTTGGATGAATGCATAAGAAAACCGGAACGAGCATTGATATAGAGCAAAATAAACATTTCATCATTTCAGAAGACGTCTTGCGTTTTCTTTATGAAATTGCACCTGACGGATCCGGTGGAGGCTTCTAAAGGTCGCTCACGCAATCATTGTTACTAAATAATAAAACGAGCCCGCGCCAAGGCTGCGCGTGGTTCAGCAGTAGAAGCGAAAAAAAAAGTGCCGCGCCGATCAGCGGAGCCGGCGTGGCGTGTACCAACTGGTGTACAAAACGCGCGCGCCCATAACCGAAACCGGGAGGTGTTAATACCATCCGCTTGGTGCGCTACAGTCAATTCGACCGCTGGACTCTATGGAAGTGTCCGCTCTTGTTGAAATTTCTTTCTCTATGGTTCTGTCTGCTGCGTTCTGTGGTGTAAAAGCTCCTGCAGAAACAGTCAAGGAAAGCTTTCGTTTCCTGCAGGCGAAAGGTGAGACACCGTTCTTCACTCTTGCTGCGATACATTGTACTAGTGGAGCGAACACGTGCACGTGCCCACGAATGAAAAGAAAAAACACTTTGCTCTCATTTGCGTGCGAAAAGACTCATCCTGGTTGTTAGCCTACATATACATTTTGTTGCAACAATTCACTTCCCTTTCCTGAAACAGTGCACTGTTAACGTAGAAAATTTATTACGGCCGCGCAAAGGCGGACGGCAAGACTGATAAAAAGCACAAAAGATTAGCGTTCATGCTACATGCTCCGTTTTCTTTGTGTCAGCATTTTATTAGAGGTGCCATGATAAGCTTGAACCAACTCGCGCAGTTTTCACTACATTTCAAAATTACGTAACCATTAGATAGCGGACAAAATAGGCTCTAGGCAGCTGGTTTGTTGGTGGTTTCAATGGGCGGGCACAACAGAGGACACGACCATTCATTTGACGCGGTTCTGTACAGCGCATAATCTGAACCCCTCTCCCCCCCCCCCCGCCCCCCACAAAAAAGAAAAATGGGCTCCAATCCACGCAGTGAAGGTGTTTGGACAGCGAAGCTGTGGTATCACCTGATCCGATAGGCCAATGTTACGTAGCCTTTAACTGGGTCCTGCCGAGCCTGAGCACGACGCCATTGCGGATGTGGACGTTACTGTTCCTTTCGTCGCTCATCGTATTCGCGCTCCTCTTCAGGCGCCCTAACTGTGCGTGGCTTGCTTTAGGCAGGAACCGCTGCGTCCTGCCTAGCCTGAGCACGACGCCGTTGTGCATAGTCAGGCTGCTGTTCCGGTCGCCGCTCATCGTGTTCAAGCTGCTCTTCGGGAGTCCTAACTATACGTGGCCTTTCCATAGCGCTATCGGAATACAAATTAAATTATTTGCTAGGCCGGTTCTTATTTTACATTTGAAAGTGTAGTGACGTCACTCCCTGCTTCATATGCTACAGTTTCCGCTTCCCGGCAACTGCAGCTCATACAACCGTAATCTTTACCGCGAAACGCTTGCGGCGAAAGCTATACGCGAAGGCGAGCTTCCTGGTTCTTTATTTTGTCTTTGCCTCGCACAGCCGGCGACGCCGCTGGATGGATGGATGCATGCTATGAGTGTCCCCTTTGGAACGGGGCGGTGGTTTGCGCCACCAAGCTCTTGTCATTATATTGCCTAACGTCCTACCTATGTTAAAAAAAAGAAAGGAAAGAAAGACTCATGAAGAAGTCCCATCACCAAACTTTCTGAACCCCTATTGGGGAACTTTGTTTTTGTACTCCTCCTTGTTTTTCATTTGCCTACTTTTCTTCCACCAATCTTCCAATCGCCTCTTACTTATCTCTATTGCGGACATATTAACTTTCCCCCTGCTCTCGCTGAACCAAAAGGCTTCAAGGAGGCCAGAGGTGCCTAAATCGACCGTTGGGCAAATATATCTTCACATTCTAACAAAACATACTCCATCGTTTCCCTACCTTTACCGCAGCAAGCACATGCTCCTTCCTTGTTGTATGTCGCTTTATAAGTGCGTGTTCTAAGGCATCCTGATCTCGCTTCGAAAAGTAATGAGTTTCCCGTTGAGTTATCATAAATTGTTCTTTTCCTGATTTTTTTTTTCTCTTACGTAGGTATTAATGGATGGATGGATGCAAAACTTTAATGAAGGTTCTGAGGCACGCGACTCAGCGCGCTGCGGGCCGCTCCCACGTTGGGACAGTCAGGCCATGCCAGACCGCCGCATCGTGGGCCCTCTGGACAGCCCATAGTTGCGCCCCGGCATCGGGGCTCTTGAAAGCGGAGAGCCACTTGTCCTCATTGATTTGTTCTGTGCTTCGTAACGAGGGGCAACGCCAGAGCATATGGTCTAGGCTAGCGAAGTCATTGCAGTGCCTGCAAGAACTAGTGGGTAAAGCTTGTGGGTAAAGCTTGTGGGTAAAGCCGGGCTGGGATACGTGCCTGTTTGCAATAATCTGGGGGTCAATGCCTGCGCTCTGTTTAACTTCTTGTGAGGAAGGGGAAAGTCTCTCCTGCCGAGATAAAAGTGCTGCGTAATTTCATTGTACGTTGTCGCTTGATGTCTTTCCCCCCCGCTGCGAGCCGGCGATGGAGTTCACCATGGTCGCGCAAAGCGAGACCTCGCGCCTTGGAGTGGGCCAGCTCGTTGAAGTTTGTGAGGCCTCCCATGACGGATCCCATTTGAACGGGGAACCTCGTGAGAGTGTGGGAGGCGATGCTTTTGCCGTCGAAGATGCGACAGGCTTCCTTACACATGGCGCCAACGCTGAAGGCGCGGATGGCTGCTCTGGAGTCACTGAAGATATTGGCATGTTTGTCGACCAGGAGGGCCAAGTTACTCATGGCAGGTTTTTTTTTTTCATTGCCGACACCCATTACATTATCTCAGCCTCTCCGCCTTTCCGCTTGACGTTCTTTTTGCCACCTTGCTGATTATAGCGATCGCATACTTGCTGGTAAGATTCTTAGTTCTTTTCCTTCTCTGTAAATCAATTTTTTTCCTGTACAAACATCTGAACATTCTCCCAGCCCATTAACTTTCTTCCATATTCCTCAGTCGTCCTTCGTAATCAATTTTACTCTGAGTTTCCCTCACTTCAAAACTTACAGCCCATATCACCCTGCACAGCTTCATTTGTAGTCTTCCCGTGAGCGCCCAATGCGCGGTGTTCCACTCACCTTTGGTTGCCATCGAGTCTTGATTGTGCCCCTGACTTCAAGCAAACAACTGCATTTCCAAATGTAAGTCCTGGAACCATTACACCTTTCCACATACCCCGGAGCACCTCGGACCTATTGTAACCCCACAGCTCTCTGCGTTTCATTATAGCTGCATTTCTCTTCCCCTTTGCTGTTATTGTTTTTCCTGTGTTTCCTTATATCTATTTCTTTCGTTTATCCCTATGCCAATGTATTTATATTCTTTTAACCGAGGTACTTCCTGGCCCTGTATTGATATTGTCTGGCCATTGTTTTCATTAAATGTCATAACACCTGATTTTTTAACGCTAAATTTCAGACCTACATTCTGGCCTTCCTGTCCACAGATATTAGCCAGACGTTGCGTATCACTTTGCTTGTCAGTTAGCAACACAAAGTCGTCCGCATAAAATAAACCTGGAAGCTGCTGCTCTACTACTGTACCCACCCGCTTGTATGAGAGATTAAACCAAATATTACTTCCTACTGGCGCCCTCTCCATCCTCACCATGTACATCATAAACAGCAGTGGGGATAAACGGCACCCCTGCTTCAGTCCCTTGTTGATATCAACTTTCTCTTCGCTTCTCATCCCTTCCCATTCAACGCAAACGGTATTTTCATGGTAAATCTGTCAAAAGTTGTAGACAATCGTTGCCTAAGCTTTCATCTTGCAGAATATCCCACAAAATGTTGCGGTCAACGTTGTCATACGCTCCTGTAATATGTCTAAAAAGGCCACATATAATAGTATGTTTTCTATTCTTGATATTTCAATATACTGAGTAAGAATAAATGAGTTATCCTCCAAGAGCCTATATACCTATTCTGAAGCCATTCTGAAGTTCTCCCAAAATGCCATTATTCTCTGCCCATGCTTGCAGCTTTAATTTGATTGCCTGCATTGCTAACCTGTATATTACCAATGTAATGGCCAACGGTCTATACGAGTGAATTCTATATTTCTCCCCCCTTACCTTTATAAATTGAATTCATTCTACTTTGTAGCCAACTGTCTGGTATTCGTCTATTGTTTAAAGTTTTTTCCACTGCTTTCACCAGAGCTTCCTATCTTTTTGGTTCTAGTTCATTAATCAGCCTAACGGGAACCTCGTCTAGCCCTGTGGCTGTACACTTCGGAATTTTCTCTTCGGCTTTATTTCAGTTGAAGTTTCTCAGCACCAGCTACTTTTCGATCTGGTTCTCTTTCATGGTCTTTTTTTTTTTCCTCAAATACAACCTCGTCAGTGCCTTGGAATGATTCGACTGTTATTTTTCCGATGTAATTTAATGCCGCGCCCCTTCCAGTTAATTTCCATCTTCGTCTAGAACATGTTCTTGTATTGTTCCAGACTTCCTGTCTAATAGGTTTATGGTGTTCCAAAATATTCTCGGTGCGGCGTTCTTTATCTCACCTATTTTTCCCAACCATCATTCATTTTCACCTATTAACTTAACTTGAACCAGTATTTGAATCATATATTTTTTTCTTCCGGTATATTTCCCATTTTCTGTCTACTACATTCTGCCGCACGTGGAGGCGAGCGCCATCTGGTGGTGCTGCAAGGAACCGAGCGGCGCACGCGGCACGCGCTTCCCGCTGTTGAGCTTTTGCCCACGGACACGACAAAGGCATTGTGGATAGAGATACACAGCTTCGCTGTAAAATGTAATAACCCATTGTAATACACCCACTGGACAATTTGTAAGTGTTTCCAGATTAAATTTTTTACAGCGAATCTGTATACCCCCACCGTCCAAGGAAATGTTCGTGTAGTTGGCGTGGTAAGCAACTCAAGGTTAGTTACCTATGTGATATGCATCTTTGTGCAACTGTCATTCACTGTTCGAAGTATTAGTTTTTGTACATTTATTGCACTATGGTCATGTGGAGCATAACCTATGGCCTGTTTTACATTCATATTCAGCCTACAGGCCAGTATCCACATCTCTTGCTGAAACTACAAGGTCACGCACGAATCCACATGTGCTAGGTGTGTAATTCATATGCAATGTTATGTTCTTTATGTTGTTGCTGTTCGATCTTTGCTTTTTGCTTATGCATTCTGTGGGCCAGGTGTAGTTTAAGCCATGGTGTTTTTGTTTTAGATGCTTTGCACAGGTCGGAAGCTGCCGGCTCATTCACGGAATTGCAAACTCGTGGTATGTCATTTATGGGATATGCATCATTATGTTGCTGTCATTCATTGTTTCCACTTTCGTTTTTTTTTTACATTTATTAGCTATGGCCAAATGCCTGTGGTCTGTTTTTTGTTCAGGTTCATCATAAACACCAGTATCCACACCTGTTGCTGGAGCTACAAGGCCACACACGGAAGCACATGTGCTTGGTGTGTCATTCTGATGTCGCATTGCTGTTTGTTATGGTGCTGTAGTTCTTGATATTTAGTTTCTTTAATGCAATTAGGATTCTTTGCCTACTTCAGCCGTTTTGAGCCTGTCTAACGATCCTTTTACGTCTTTGTTTCAGGTGCTTATGCAGACCTGCTTCGACACATGCTGAAGTTGCCAGCTTCACAGAGTTGCAATCTCTTGGTATGTCCCACATGTAATATAAATATTCATGCTGGCTTTGCTCAGTGATTGTAATTTTTGTTTTTGGACATTCGATGCACTGCACTCAGGAAGAGCGTAACCTATGGTGTTGTTTATGTTCAGATTCATCGTACAGGCCGGGATCCACATATCTGACTGGAGCTACAAGGTCACACACAAATACACAAATGCTCGGTATGTCGTCCACCTTCTACTAAACGTTATAGTTAATAGGGTTCAGTGTTGGGTTTTAGTGTTGCCAAGGCGAAAGTTTCAGTATTTTATCTGTGAAGACTGATTTGTCTTGCTCTTTCATTTAATATTTACTTGAGACAAGTCATTTTTTGTATTCTATATGTACCATTCACATTCGTGATAGTCCATTAGCACTAACTTAGATTGTTCATTGTAACATATTGGAAACAGAAGGTGATGCCCTTAGCACTAAATCAGCTTTGTTCTTTAGTTATCTTGCAGCTTCATGACAGAAAAAATTATGGCAGAGCCCATCTCATGATAACTGTCGACCGTAATGTGATTAGCATTCAAGCAATATAGCAGCACACGACATTGCTTAAGCCACATTCATTTAAAATCTAAAGTGGCTATTCTGAGACTACCGTTGCTTTGGCTATAGGCGACGTATGGTGTCTCCGGTATCAGCTCACTTTCTGATAGCACTCGCTTGGCGAGGTTGCCCGTGAGCATGACAGCATAATGAAGACTGTGTGACGAAGATGTAATGATGAAGTATGACGTCTATGGAAAAACGAAGGTATTATGACGACAACGCCATGGCGACAAGGAAATCGCAATTTTGAAACGATGACAATGGTATAATCACGACAATGTGACGACTACAGCATGAGGACAATGGGATGATGCAAGTTCATGGCGACGACTGTGATGAAGGTACGGCAACAACTGCATGACAACGATGGCGACGACAATAAGATGACATGTTTGAAGTGTTGACAATGGAAAACAACAGTGCGATGACAATGGTGTGATGATAACCATGTGATTACGATGATGTGGTGATGACGGCATGGCAAGAGTCGGTGATGATGTTAGAATGACAAAGGTGGAACGACCACTACGGCATCACGACGGCAATATGACAGTCAAGTGTCTAATCATTCAGTCATGACTGCCTTGACCGACTTTTTTGTCGGTCAAGGCAACTGACTGCGGGCTCACACTAAAAATTTTAATTCTGGCTTTTTACATGCC
This sequence comes from Dermacentor andersoni, assembly GCF_023375885.2. NCBI lineage: Eukaryota > Metazoa > Arthropoda > Arachnida > Ixodida > Ixodidae > Dermacentor > Dermacentor andersoni. The sequence continues at coordinate 260,130,594 of NC_092814.1, read as the reverse complement.
TCTAGCAAGTTATGATTGAGTCAGGCATACCGTAATGGGGGGCTCGCGAATAATTTTGACGACCTGGGGTTCTTCAGCGTGCACCCAGGACATGGCACATGAGCATGTTTGCATTCTGCCCCCATCAGAATGTGCATGCGGCAGCCAGGAATTGAACCTGCGAGCTCAAGCTTAGCAGCACAACACCGTAGCCGCTAAGCCACTGCAGCAAGAAGTGAGCTGACACATGAAAGTTCTTTGCAATGCGCAGTGATGCATAGTTTCCCTGAACAGAAGAGAAATTGGCTATCTCCGTGACTAAGAGATTAGATGCTAGTTTCATTTTCATTATGGACACATGTCTGGTTTTTAGGTGCTTTTTTTAGTACCTTCTTTTTGATTTTCTAAAGCGTATATATTGCGGTTGCAGAATAAATGCGCTTAATGGCAGCTAGTGCTTAGTCCTATTCTCTCTTTCTCGTCCCGTTCGTCACTCTGCATTTCTGTCATGAAGCCATACTAACAAGCACAGGTCCAGAATTTCTTGCAATATTGCTGGCTGTCCAGTCATTAATATATCTGCATTTTTATTTTTCAGCATGCATTCACATGTTCCCTGTTGAATGCTGTAGTGTAAATGATAAGCAGCAAGTTCTTAGAGTTCCATCTCTTAAGCTTGTGTAACTGAACAATATATTTCACTTGTGCTATGTACCTGTGTAAATTGAAACACAGACAGCAAAGTGCGTAGCTTCTACACAGTTTGCCTCACCTAGCTTTCGCTTCACGATAGTGGTGTGAGCGGGAGTATTCATTAGCCAACCCTATAGCACAGCTATGCAGCATGTAAGAAAAGTTTTTGTATGTTGCCGCTGGCACACTACCTTTTCTCAATGTCATCGTGGTGGAGTGACACTGCCATGAGTCAGTGGCGCAGTTTATCGTTTCTTCCTCCTTTTAGAACGCGCCCCATCATTCGAGCTATGACGGTTGCTAGCGTGCAAGCGGTGACTTAGAAAAGCACTTGTAGTCCATGGCGTGGATGCAGCATTGTGCAAATCGTGAATCCTAACTCACACTGTTATCACAAGGCCAGTGCTAGGTGGCAAAAACTATAAAGAAGGCATGTGCTCCGCGGTTTATTTTCCAACTATGGCTTATAGTACGTTTAGTAGTGCTCATCACTGTTTTTTTTTCCAAGTGTTGCCACATCAAGTACGATATGTACACAAAAATAGGCCGACTACTGACATATTTGAACCCTATCTAGTAAACTCACTGAAAAATTTTTAAAATATGATTTGAACATAGGTAGACCTATATCTTTCTAGAAGAATGCAACACTTTGACCATGACACACTTTCATTTACTGCTCGGCAACTAAATCTCGTTAGTTGATGCCACAAGCTGTAACCTCGTCTGAACTGGCAGAGAAGACATCCTCGCTGGACGCTTCGCAGGCATCTTTGGCATCCCAAATGACGTTGTTCGTGCACCGTTGAGCGCGTTAAATATGCAGCATTCTTTAAAGCCAGTCTTAATAATCTCCAGACTGGCCTTACGGCAGGCGTAATGGCGGAACTCAGCTTGGCACTCTGGCTAGCTGTGTTCACAAATATGGTCGATAGCTAATTTTGGGTAACAGTGTCGAAAAAAAAAGGTCTACCTATATTCGAATAAATGCAGTAATTCTTCATCCTGCAAATAGCGCTGAAATAAAGATTTACATAATACTAATGCCATTAATTTTTTTCTTTTTTTTGTAGCCTTCATGGAAAGGGTCTTACAGATAATGGTATTAAACAGACCCAGCAGGCCCATTCACAATACCTTAATGAGCTGCTCAGCAATGCCAACAGTGCACCTTCACAACCTTGTGACCTCCCTGATTTGCCTTTTCGGATGCGACAGACGTGCTCGACTACGGCAAAAAGCTCGAGACAGACAGACAAGCTCGGATATCAGATCGTAATTTCTCTGCTTCATCTATTTTTGTAATTTTGCCAATTTTGTGGCTGTAAGCATGTTTTAATTAGTGCTCTACTCCCTAATCATGTTGCTTCATGGTCTAGGTTCAGTGTAAAATTGCCTGTCTTGTAACTACAGTGGGCTGTAGTTACAAGACAGAAATTGATACTGATGTTACTTATGACACTAAGTCTCATTCATCACATGCTGTAGAATTTTACATTAACGGTCTATGACAATTTTAAAGAATGAGTAAAACTGAAAGCCAGTTAGCACTTTTCTATTAGCAATAAATCATTTAGGATGCAAAACTTTCAATGTTAACTGAATCCCAATTTATCTTTATAGCTGTATTTTTTTATTGTTTCTTTTTAACAGAAGAAGCACTTGGCTATCCAAGGAGGGGACTCAACAAAACAGAAAACAACACGCATTCTACAGTCCCTACTTAGCAGGAACGCGGCATTAAGCTTCAGTTGGTTTGGAACGAAGGGGGAAAAATATTCTCCGAGTTTAATCTGTGCAAGCTAATGTGTGGTGAGTTAGGTGTAGCAATTTTGATATCACTTACTTTTTAAATATAGTGTCAAGCAGTATACTCACTGGATTGAGGCTGCTTTGGCAGATTGATCCCTGATTGCCTAACTAGATGGATTTTCCATGGCAAAATATATATAATGTACGACATTGTAACAGCTTATGACTTATACACCTATTATTCACATTTTGCTAAGTTAAGTGCTGGTATTTAGTTTTGTCTCTTTGGTAGAGTATATACTAGTCCAAGTTCTGTGTGGTGTGCAAAACTTATAGGAAGGGTAATTTTTCTCATGCATGCAGGCACATTGACTAATGACATCAGGCACCCAGATGCCACCCTAAGGGTGTCGAGAGGGCCGCCGTGACGTGGTTCCGCCATGCTGCCGAGCGACTTGCTGCTCAACAAATATAATTTTAATTTCGCCGCCAAATATGATCATGCTGAAGTCAGCTTTCTTGTTGCAGAAATTCTGTATGGCCTGTATGAACATATTTTGTTTCACTTGTGTTTCATCCGTTTTTTGTTTTGTTTTTAATGTTAGCGTTTGCCACAATCAGCGCCATCATTTTCTTAATGTATTGTTTCCTGTGCCTAGCTGGAATTTTTATTTCCTGAAACTTAATTTCTTTACTGTTGCACATAGCTTGCACTGCCAGCTTAACTATCTTCTAGCACTGTAGGATTAAGAGTTAAGAGAACAGAACTAAGACTAATTAAATGCATCATTAGCGTAACTGGGAACACTGTTGTACATTGTTTAAAAAGTGCACAGCAATGTACACAAAAGCACCTTAGCAAGTAAATACAACTTTGAATTCTGCACTACTAGATGAGTTAAGCAGGCTGTGCACACCAGTAAAGAAATTAGGTTCCAGGAAATCAAAATTTCTCTTGGGCCCAGGAAACAACACAGCAAAATATTATTTTAAACTTTGTATTAATAGGTTCTATGAGACGAATGGGACTTAATTACATATGTGTTCATCTTATAATGGGAAACGTGCAGTAAAAATTAACATTTCGAAAGTTCAACTGTCGTGAACTACTGTCTAACTTATAGTGCATTGTCCAACATGAAATTAATGTCGTGTATTTACAACAAAAAATCCAAAAATAGTGCATGTTTTAACAATTCATTTTTCTGTCAGAGCATTTCTAAACTTCAGCCGTCTTCAGTGTACTCCAAAATTCGCTGCCTTGTCACAATACTTTTTCTATTATTTCTGTTCTAGAACTGTTACAGCATGATGGCCTTCAGTGTTTTTATCATTTGCTCCTTTAACTTTTCCTCGTCCTGAAAACGTCTTCAAGCTCTTGTTTCAGGCTTGGAATTGAAACACGGAGGGCAAAATCTATTGTTGTCCATTTTATGTTGGGAACTTCCACCCATAGCTGTGTAGCTGGATGCGTGTGCTTCTGCCCCCTCAGCAATGTTTCCGGTGTTCTCAAGATTTGGTAAATATAAAAACAAAGAGAAAAACAACAGAACCACTAAAACCCATAAGCGTGCAGTCTTGGGAAAAAGCAGGAAAACGAGTGAATTACATCTTGAGAAGAATACGTTGAAGGTGACTGAAGTGAAAAAATGTTCGAAAAAATGTACAACTTTCAAAAAGACAATTCTTTGTATTTATGGGTACCTGCCCTTTAAATGCAGCATGCACTGGTAATTTCTAGGAACAGCGGAATATGTAACATCCAAATGTGATCCCTGAATGTCCCGGAGAGCACATTTAATGGACATCCTGTGGGTATCCAAATATGATCCCAGAATGTCCCGGAGAGGACATATAATGTAAGATCCTGTGGATGTCGTTTTTTGTCTCATTTGGGAGGATTTGGGGATTTGTATGGGACATCCCAGGGACCAGGCACGTACCCAGGGGGGGGCCCCGGGGGGGCCCGGGCCCCCCCCGAAATCAAGTGGCATACCCCCCCCCCACCCTCCCCACCCACGCCACCACTCCTCACACATTCCTAAAGCGCCGCCAGATCAATGTTGAGACTTGGCAGCTGTTCATCGGTCAGCATTCTGCTGCCTTTTTCACTCCTTTTAGATGGCGGTAGTTATCGGCATCTCTTGTAATGTGAAGGACACTTTTCTCATAGATTCCGCACCCGCGCGATTAACTCGAGATGCGTTCAGTTGTCACCATCTATTCAACCGTCACGCGCATAGCTGTTGCTTTTGTTAGTTCAATCTTCTTTGTTTAGGCTGATCCTGGGACTAGGAGAGCGATGCGGCTGTTACTCAGCTGGTCTGCACTCTCATGGAACGAGTTGCGGCCGGAGAAAATGCCAATTGCGTTTAACTTTTCCTTTTGCTTCATTATTTCCTTGAGTTACGGCTCGCCGCGACGCTGGCAGATGCCCGGAACCATATACACGTGATATAGGTTAGATAAGGTGGGAAATAAAATAATGTGAAAGAGCGTCCATCATGAAACCCTGCAATAACCCTTAAACCCATGAGCAAGATGACTGTCGTCCGTTACCTCGTCTGTTTTTCCCTAATTGTATAGCACTTATCGTGCAAAATTGGCAACTGGAAACAAAAAATCGCAAGGAGTTGAGAAATTAAGCGATCTACTAAGGGAGAGAGCCAAGGCAACAACCAAACTGCAAGCAAAAGCGAATAATAAGAAAGTTAACCGTTGTTTATGAGAATATTTATGGATCAACATCTTTTTATTTAAAAAAGGAAGTAGAGAAAACGCCGCCGGAAGTGGAGAACAATTACTTGTTTTGAATGGCGCTTCTACAGTTATCGGTCGAACCGCCTCACGTAGCCACTTCTGTGCTGTGCTTATGTGGCTGTTTTTCTAACCTTTCGTGGTGAGCGCAGTACGTCTAGAATCGCAGAGTCCTGGGCTCTACGCGGTTGTATGGGACTGGCGGCCGCACAGCGTTACGCAATTCGCGGAACTGTCAAAACTGATCAACAAGGCGAAAATAACTGATATTCGAAACTATAACATGAGAAAGACTGAAGAAGCCGTAAAAAATGAACGCAGCCTGAAATCAGTAAAAAAGAAACCTGGCATCATCAGAAATCTCGAAGATATAGTAAAAGCAGCGGAAAAATTCTAAGCTGACCTGTATACAGTACCCAGAAGAGTCACGATACCTCACTTAGAAACAGTAATGAACAGGACACAGAAACTCTCCTATAACTAGCTATGAGGTCAGAAGGGCCCTGCAAGACATGAAACGATGAAGAGCGGGAGGAGAAGGTGGAATAACAGTCGATTTAATCAAAGATGGAGGAGACATAATGCTTGGAAAACTGGCGGCTCTTTATACGAAGTGTCTATCGACTGCAAGGGTCCCAGAAAACTGGAAGAATGCAGACATTATACTAATCCACAAAAAGGAGACGTTAAAGAATTGAAAAATTATAGGACCATTAGCTTGCTCCCAGTATTATATAAAATATTTACCAAAATAATATCCAATATAATAAGGGCAACACTGGATTTTGTCAACCAAGGGAACAGGCTGGCTTCAGGAAGAGATACTTTACAATGGATCACATCCATGTCATCAATCAGGTTATCGCGAAATCTGCAGAGTACAATAAGCCCCTCTATGTGGCTTATATAGATTACGAAAATGCATTTGATTCAGTAGAGATACCAGCAGTCATAGAGGCACTACGTAATCAAGGAGTACAGAACGCTTACGTAAAAAGCTTGGAACGTATTGCTACATGCGTCTGGTATTCGTTTGTTTGACCGATCCGCGTGGGCGCCATCACTCCAGAAAAGAGAAGGAAGAACGAACTGGGCTCGCGCTGTGAATCTAACCGGTCAGCGCTGCAACCGTTGTTGTAAATATAATCTGTAAATAGTTTCTCGTCTTACTGACTCGTCCTTCGCGTAAGAATATCTACAGAGGTTCTACAGCTACCTTAATTCTACACAAGAAAAGCAGGGACATACCTGTAGAGAAAGGGGTCAGACAGGGAGACACAATTTCTCCAAAGCTATTTACTGCGTGCTTAGAAGAATTCAAGCTATTAAACTGGGAAGGCTTAGGAGTAAAGATCGACGGCAAATATCTCAGCAACCTTCGGTTTGCCGATGACATTGTTTTATTCAACAACAATGCAGACGAGTTAAAACAAATGATTGGAGACCTTAACAGAGAGAGTGTAAGAGTGGGGTTGACTATTAATATGCAGAAGATGAAGATAATGATAAATAGCCGGACAAAGGAACAAGAGATCAGGATCGCCAGTTGGCCACTAGAGACTGTGAAGAAGTACGTTTACCTAGGTCAATTAATCACAAGGAACCCTGATCATGAGAAGGAAATTCACAGAAGAATAAAAATAGGTTGGATCGCATACGGCAGACATTGCCAGCTCCTGACTGGAAGCTTACCATTATTATTCAAAAGTAAGGTGTGCAATCAGTGCATTTTACCAGTGCTGACATAAGAGGCAGAGACTTCTAGACTGACAAAGAAGCTTGAGAGCAAGTTAAGCACAGCGCAAAGAGCGATCGAACGAAGATTGCTAGGCACAACGTTAAGAGAGAGAAAGATAGCGGTTTGGATCAGAGAGCGAACGGGTATAGACGATATTCTAATTGACATCAAGAGGAAAAAATGTAGCTGGGCAGGTCATGTAATGCGCCGGTTAGATAACCGTTAGACCATTAGGGTTACAGAATGGGTACCAAGAGAAGGAAAACGCAATCGAGGACGACAAAACACTAGGTGGAGCGATGAAATTAGGAAATTCGCGGGCGCTAGTTGGAATCGGTTGGCGCAGCACAGGGGTTATTGGAGATCGCAGGGAGAGGCCTTCGTCCTGCAGTGCACATAAAACAGGATGATGATGATGATGATGATGATGATGGTGGCGGTGGTGGTGGTGATGGTGATGATGATGATGATGATGATGATGATTATGATGATGATGATGATGATGATGATGATGATGATGATGATGATGGAGGTGGTGGTGGGCCCCCCCCCGAAAAAAAATCCTGGGTACGTGCCTGCCAGGGACATCCCACACCTCCTAAGCAGGACATCCCAAGGATATCCAAAGGACATCAGTGTGTTGTCTGGGGTGTACAAAATAAAAAGCAATTCTGACAAAGAAGAGTAGACCTTTCTAAAAAGCAACAGAAACTCACAAATGGTGAGGATCCTGTAATATGTAGTGATAGTATGATAAAATATAAAATACACTGAGAAACACAGTGTGTTTAATATGTGACAGTATCTTAAATAACCACAAACTCGTCAGTTCGAATAATATCCGTAGGGTCAAAATGCTTCTCGCAGACGCGGACATGCTTGGAGTCGAAGCTAAAACAATCTGTTTCCTGTCGCAGTATCGCCCGCTTCCATATTTCACGCTGCTCAGCGTCGCTAGACAGACAGAACAGTGAGGCTTTTTCGTGCGTATCTATATAGCCAGAGCGGCAACCCGTCACACAGCAAGTCTTCGGCATCTCAGGTTAGCGCGTCACATGCACTGCACTTGCTCGTGATCGAAGGCAAAATCATGAAAGAAAACAGCCACTGCGACACCACCGCTGTCGCATTCCGCCTGTAGTCTTGCAGCTGCACCAGGCCACGCACACTCTCAAGTTCAACAAATGGCCACAGAGGGTGAAAAAAATCGGCCGCGCGCCACTGCTAATAAAACTACCATTGCAGAATCACTTCGGGACGCTTACGTCAGTTCCAATATTTCCCGCTAGAGGCGTCGTAATAAGCGCAATAAGCGCAATAGGGGATCAGAAAATTTGGGTGGGGTAGCTCATAGTGTTTTTTTTTTCTATTTTTTATTGTTTAACCTAGGTAGGACATTAAGCTGTATAATAGCAAGAGCTTGGTCGCGCAACCCACCACCCCGTTCCAAAGGGGACGCTCATAACATCCATCCATCCATCCATCCATTTTATTTTACAAACTTTCTCTTACAATTACCGAAGCATATTTATTACATAAAAAGAAGTGCAAAATTATCATTGCTATTAGATATTGCACTATTTATTAGCAAGTTTATTGTTTCTTTGCCACTATAAATGCAAATAGCGTTCAGCATCATTGATCTTTCACGCGACCTCTGGCCTGTATTTAAAATTCTCACCGGTATTTTCGAGTGCACGGCGGCACGGATTCATTCATTCGTACACTTTGCTTCTTTGTTGCTAAAACTAGTTCATTGCGCTTCGATGTCTCTCGTTATTTAACTTGGGGTAAAGTGACGTATTTGCAAGCGGACATGTAAGCCCGAAAGCTAGGTTTCGGTAGAGTGTACTAGTTTCGGTCGTGAGCCATTCGGAACACGTCTACATCGAAACGGGAGCTGGATTCTGCTGCGGCTGACAACGGCAATAACGGTGAGTCATTTAACACCGCTGCTTGAATCGTCATATAATATTCGTCTCATTAACGTACAGGCGGAGACACGTTAACGAACTAGAGCCTGCATTACATGTGGGCAGTCGGGATCCTCCGTTGCTGTTTCCTAAATAAACCTTTACTTGCGAGGCTGTCGTTATACACACACAATCAGGAAAGAAAGAGAGAGCGATATCGAAACGCGCGTCGCATTTTTCATCTTATTGTAGCCGTGGCCATAGGTGACTGAGTAGCCTTATCAATATACAATAAAACCGTTTTTCGAGTCCGCCGGCAACTTCTTTCGTTCACAAAACCGAATAATCCTTTGGTAAAATGAAGTGAAAGTGCAGAATTTCATGTATTAAACAGTTGCAAGCATGATAATTCACCTATATTTCGTACTTGTTGGTTCCAAACGTTTTTCCTGTTTAGTTTGGTTTACCGCAGGGCATTTATTTTTGCAGTAGTGAAGTGGTGCATCACGTTCGTGCAGAAAAATAATGCTTCAGTTCCAATGGCTTCATGACTTTCATGCATTTGCTTGTGGAACCAGCAGTGTGATCTCTTCTAGTGTATAAATGAGCCCATGTTCTCATTTGTGATCTTAATAATACTTCAGCTGTTGACATGCATTGTAGTTAGGCAGACATCAATTTTATGGACAATAGCAATATTTATTTAACATACTTAAGCACCCTAGAACAGACAGTGTACATTTGCATGTGTTCTGTAGTCGCAAACCTTTACAATATATATGTCACACCTTTTTGCATTTCATATTGCAAAATTGTGCTTTTTCAATTTCTGATGCAGTCAAAATTTCTGTCCCAGACATGCAGTAATGAGGACGGCACCAGTATAAAGCAACACACTCCACGCACTAAACAAAAGCTGCTGCCTGCTACAACAAGGCCATTTGTGGACGTTGGCTGCTACTACAAGGTAAACAACACCTGGTTTAGATATAAATATGCTTGATATATGCTGTATTGGCTTGCTAGTCTTGAGATACATGTCATTTGTTTGCAGCAGATATGAATGATTTTCATATTTATGGTTCAGTATAATTGGTTCGAACATAAAAGAAAACACTACATGAGTTTGGCTAATCTGCGCTGTATCTCATTTGTCACTGTTCTGCCCCAACAGAGTCTATGCAAAGCACATGTTGGTCATCACAGGAGCTCCCATCTACACCAACAGGAATGGCCTGGAGTTCAATTTGCAAGGCTTTTACACCATGAACAAAGAAGCGCAAGCGGAAGAATTTGGATATCAAGTCTGCAGAGGACTGTATCAAGACTGAAAATAGCTTCAGCCACCATTCCATTAGCACGGACATTTGGCCGAGTCATCCAGGTAACTCAAAAAGGACTTTCTAGAAATTCTTCGTGTTCAGATGCACCTGCAACTTTTGACCAAGCACCAACGACGCTGGCCAAAAGAGTTCCGTCAGTTTGCCCTTAGTCAGCTTCCTGGCCATGTCAATTCCATTTGCGCCAAGTGTAATTTTTTTTTCTATATATACGCAAGCTCATTCATTGCCCATTCTCGTTAGAGATCATTCATCCTCATCCAAACATAAAGGTCAACTGATTCTTCGCTGATACTTAATACTAGTGACTGTCTGGTAGCGTACCATATATGTAGCAGTATCTTCTAGTCTATGTTGTCATGCACAATTCCTTTCCTGAAATAGCTGATGCAGCATCGGCATGTGTCTTGCATTAACCTACGCACCATGTGCTATGCACCATTTTACTTTGCTTGATCTTTTTAGCCTTCAATGCTTGCAGAGCAGAGTGGCTTCTCTCTTGAATGCAAGCTTTCTCATTTTCCATATTCCTAGTCTCGTTGATGATTGCTCTTCTTCCTAGATAGTCTGGGTCTTTGCGCAAGCTACACTGAAGTTATTGATGGCAGAATCTGGTTTTGCTGCCCCACTTGGTTGTGGTCGCCGTGTTACATTTCTCGGATGGGGGGCCTGGCCAGTTGCGCTGGTAAGCAGACTCTCGAGGTAAGCATCTGCTCCTGCAGTCCGCACAGCGACATAGACTCCCAGTATACACGCACTGTAACAGGTGCTCTCCGTTCGTTCTTTCGTGCTGCAGTCATGGGCAAATTGTGCTTGTGGCCTACCTCGGCCACGATTTGCTCAGAACGGAGGCCAGCATAATGCTTACATGCCCCGACATGTATGAAGTTGATAGCCACATGGATGGAAAGGCCCGCAAAAGTGGCTGATGAAGGTGATGCCCACGAAAGCGACTTGTCCATATTGAGACAATGTGAGACACCAAGTGTGAGCCACACATTAGGGGCCCCCAAAAGGAAAAAGAAAAATGCGCAGGTTGGAAAGGAGTGAACGGCTAAAATGCTGTGCCATGTCGCTGTGTAGGCTGCGGCAGCAGATGCCTGCGCCACCCGATTGCTTCGCAATGCAAGTTGCTCATTTTTAACGGCGACTGTCGCTGCAAACAGGTGGGACACTCTATCCAATCTGTTTCTGCTGCTGGTTGTCGCTCGTTAACCTGACCACCACGTGCGACGAAGGCAAGCACTACGCCCGTAGGTAGGCGGCTGAATGTACCCTAACAGTCCCGTGTACGTGAATGCTCACTGCTGCCATATGATTCATAGCCAATGTATAATGTATTGTCTGAACCTTATGCGGTGATTGCTGTTTAATTTCGCTGTTATCTCACTTGGTTACGGTCGCTGTGTTATGCTTCTCGGATGTGGCGGCATGGTCAGTTGCATTGGGAAGCAGGCTCTCGAAGTAAGCATTTGCTCGTGCAGTCTGCACAGTGACGTAGACTCCCAATTCACAGACACCGTGATTCGTGCTCCCCGTTTGCCCTTTCCTGCTGCAGCCATGGACAAATTGTGCATCTGGCCTTTCTCGGCCGCGATTTGGCATGAACGGAGAATAGCATACGTGCTTACATGGTTCGAAGTGCATGAAGTTGATAGCCGTATGGGTGGAAACGCCCGCAAAAATTGCTGCGGAAGGTGATGGCCAGGAAAGCGACTTGTCCATATCGAGACAAAGTGGGACATTAAGTGTGAGCCACACATTAGCGGCCCCTGAATGAGAAGAAACATGCAGGTTGGAAAAGAGTGAACGCTAAAATGCCGGGTAGTCCATGTTGCTGTGTTGGCTGCGGCAGCAGATGCCTGCATCACCCGATTGCTTCGCAATGCAAGTTGCTCGTCTTTAACGGCGACTGTCGCTGCAAACAGGTGGCACAGAGTCCAATCTGTTTCCGCTGCTGGTTGTCGCTCGTTAACCTGACCAACACGTGCGACGACGACGGTGAGCCGTTTACGAGCTCGCGTCAATGATTCCAGCGTATCTCGACATGCAAATTTTATTTCTGCTATTGTACGATAACGTACACTGCTTGTCTTCTGCCAATAAAGTCGTACGTTCTGTTCACTCACTTGTGGCTTGTTTGTATGCGCGTCAGTAGAGGCTCTTTGGTCTCCTGGCAATTAGAACGCACCAGCTACACGGCAGCCAAGGCATTGAGGCATGCCTCATAGCCGGCAGGGCAAGCACGGCGCGTACCAGCGTACGCTACCGGCGAAAAACGGCCATATTGGATTTTGCTCTAAAAAACAACGCACTTCCGCTTCCGGATTGAGCAACGCCATCTTCTGTCCACCTAAGTAAGTTCCATGCGCTGCCGCTGCTTATTTTCGTACCACTGCGAAAGGTACAGTGCCCTTCTCTAAAGTTGGTTCTTTATTCTATGGCTGCACACACGCCACACGGTCGCGCGCCTTCGTCGTTGCTTCTATATAAAGCCCCGCTGACTTTGGCTCTCAGCGCGCCTAGCGGAAGGCGTGGTCAACATATGAAGCTCTCCTGTAGCGTTACGGAGAAGTTTCACGACCATAAAAGCATTGAAAGACTCTGGTATAACGTAAAACTGTTCCAATTTAGAAATGTGATGGTTTGGGCTAGTTGGTTTTCTTTTGTCTTTATTTGTCTTCATTCCAATCTCCTGACGTCAAAATTACGTAACCGCCAGCGCAAGCGTCGGGCGGTGACCCGCAGCACTGTCTGAACAGCCCAAGCAAACTGTCTCCTCGTTTATAGGGGGTCGCTTTTGTTTGCTTTAATAACGAATATCATTGCATACATTGAGCGGTTTTTCTTATCTAATTGGCTGACAAGCGGCGAGGAGCACGCTCAAGTGGAGAAGGTTTCAATGAGGCCGAGGGAGCGCAGTGAAAATAGGTAACCGGATGCGGAGGGTGGTGACGGTGTCTGCGATTGGCCCGTTTCCCCTTACTTAGCTTGCGGTGGCTGGTCGAAAATCGCGGCGGCGTGCAACAGAAGGTCAAGAATGCCGCTAAAATGGATCCTCAGAAAAGCAAAACTGCATAAGTGATGGCGTATACGTGCCGAAAGGGCTCGATAACTATATACTGCCATGAAAAATGTTCATTATACCCAAATAAATCCGTGCCCTCTGGCAGGTGCGAATAGCCAGTGCCTGAGCGATCGGTGGGCAGCCACCTTCTATTCTTTTCGGAACGGAGCGGTCTCGGGCTATTCAAGAAAAAAAAATCAGTGTTCGGACATCCTTAACGCGCATACATCACTTTGACGGGGTGAGCTTATGCGGTTTTGTGACGTCGCGTGACAAAAAGGCGAAGTGGGCGCAGCCCGAAAGCTTTTCACCGATAGCAGAGGTCTAATGGCGAAAAGGCGCTGAATCATAAATAATTATTTTTTTTCATTCGGTCCCTTGATACATAATCAGTGTACACAGGTCATATCACATGGGAAGTCTGAAGTTTAGTAGTCGATATAAATGTTAATTTTTTGTCCAAGTAATGCCCATCTCTTCGAGTAGCCGGTTCGTGGACTGGAATTGCGACATCCACCCCAGGCAATTTTTTAAAAAGTTTGAAAGTGTTCGCTAAAACTCCCGGTACGTAGGTTTGTGCCGTGCGCTAAATGGAAGCATCAACGCCGTCTTCCATATGCATAGGTACTGTCCGTCGCGGTACCTGTGGCGTTTTGTCGGCTCCATTGCCCACTGAAATGGTTCGTCACAGATCATGTCGGTATGTTATGCATATATTCATTCATAAACTTTTATTTGTTACCTTTTGTACTCTTTAAATGCACCAGCGATAGATACGCGACAACACCTCTTTCCCTCGCGGGAAATGCAGCAGCCAGAAGCGTATCGATTCCAACTTTTCCATCTGGTATGACCGGTTAAACCAACCTGCACATCTGCAATTTTTTAGCCTCCGCGCCAACTTTTACAGCAAAGTACTGCCTCAGCGACCTCCATGTAAACATGATCGACACGTACCAACTTTCCAGAGTAAAGCGTGTGGCTGTAGGAGTTGCATTCGCGAAATGATAGTCCGGGCTCACCTGAATGGCTGATAGCACTGCGTGTAGTGTCTGCAATTGTGACAATAATATCTATTACATTTTACGCGACGGCGTTCACGTGACTGCACAGAGAGAATCGTCGTCGCTCGTCACATTAGCAGTATTGGACGACTGGTCATTGTGTGCATAGGACATACTGGAGTACCGACTTCATCATTCGTCGAAGGTTCTGGAGGTGTTATTTTGTTTCTTATTTATTTTTTAACATTTACTGGTCTGTGTGATCGGCTTTGACCGCGCGATGTTTTTATTGTACAGGGTACTGAATATTTGGCTGCGCGTGTTCAAAAAACAATTTTGCGCTCACCGCTGCACTGTTCTTTCTCTGCTCTTGCAGAACGATCGCATTTTGTCGTCGACTTCGTTTAGTTTATCACTTGGCACGATTAGTCGCTTGTTTTTCAAGACAAAACTGAGAATCTGTTTTCGCCTATGGGAAAAATGGCGTCTTAAAAGCCGGCCCCGACAAAGACTTGTGTCGCCGCCTGCCGGAAGCAGCAGGCAGGAGCTGCTTAGCAGATCAAACGAAATCTTGAAATCGGCCGCTTCCGCGGCAGCAGCTCCTTCATGCTGCTGCAGGCAGGCGGCGACACAAGTCTGTGCCAGGGCTGGCTCAACAGACGCCATTTTTCTCATAGGCGAAAACAGCTTCTCACATTTGTCCTAAAAAACAGGCGACTAATTGTGCCAAGTGTTATACTAAACGAAATCGACGACAAAATGCGGTCGTTCTGCACGATTTGAGCAAGAACAGTGCAACGGTGAGCGCAAAATCGTTTTTTGAACACGCGCAGCCAAATATTCAGGACCCTGTACGTTGTAACATTCTCTTAGAGAGGCCGGACGCCAATACCATCATATTTGTGCCCTTGCTTCCCACCGTCAACATGAAGCTACTCAACAGGCAATCTGTGTCGATGTCACTGGAAGCCCTGGTGCCAAATGAAATATCGGACATTCGAGTCAACACTCGGAAAAATCTACTGGCGGTTGATGTCCAACATGCGGCTGCTCTGAACACTCTACGCAGCGTAACGGACATCGATGGCATACAGGTGCGCTCTTACATCCCTCTGGGATCTGATGTAGTCAGTGGCGTTATCTACGACGTAGACGTCGCCATCCTTAATAACGACTTGCCGATTCTTATCAAGCCAGCCAATGATGAGGTCATTGTTGATGTTAAGCGGCTAGGCAGTTCACGCTGCGTGAAGATTGCATTCAAGAGTAAATATATACCCTCGCATGTTAAGGTGGGACACTTCAGACATGCAGTGCGGCCTTTCATTGCGAAACCTCTTCAGTGCCGCAAATGCATGAGACTGGGACACGTGAGCAGCGTCTGCGAAAATCAGGCAGCATGCCCCCGTTGCGCCGAGCCCCACGCTGCAGATAAATGTGGCGCGATTGTAATGAAATGTTCAAACTGCGGAGGGTCACACGAAGCTTCCTCGAAGAAATGCCCGCATATTAGGAAGGAAATGGCTATCTTGAAAGAGATGGCGAGAGATCATTCATCTCATCGCGAAGCCGCCGAAAAAGTCAGGAAGCGACGTTCCCGTCGCGGGCGCCCCTCAAGGAAGGCTGTTGTCTCTGCGACGCGCATGCCACTTCCTACAACACCTCCTCCTCCTCTGCCGCCCGGGCCAGTCACTGTCGAAAGGACCGCGAAGAACAAGGCAACTGAGAAGACCACACCTGCAGAATCTTGGCCGGCTCTACCGAAACGACAGCATCCACCGACAGAATCACAGCAAAATTTTGCTGGACTACCCCCGAAGTCTACTGTCAGTGATTTGTGCGACCAAGACAAGCAGGTGGCTGATATGCTGCAATCGCTAATCAATACAATGCGCATCATACTGAACAAGCTGCAAACCCCAGCAGCTCGAAGTGCTCTGCAAATACTGGATGCACTAAATCCAGTGCTTGCTAGCATCTTTTAAGCATCATGGCTCGACCAATAGTCCCCTTCCGCACTGAAGTTAAAAGTGCGTCGATCTTTCAGTGGAATGCTAGGGGTCTAAGGACCCGCATAGCAGACTTTCGCCAATTCATTTTTACAAATCGCTTTCCCATACTGGTCATTTGCGAACCAAATACACCAACTCCACTCAGACTGTCCGGTTACGAATCTTTCGTCTCGTCCACATGCGGAGCGAGCACGAAAGTAATCATCTACATCCGCACGGACATTACATATGTCGCTAACGCGGTAGAGCCTCACGACGACAACCAATATGTCTGCCTGAATATCCAAAAGAAAGATGTGTCATTCACACTAATTGGAGCCTACATATCCCCAGCGGGCCACTTTGACGGCGAACGACTCAAGAAAATATTACTGATGAACAATGGCCCCTGGGTTATCACAGGTGACTTCAACGCGCATCACCAGCTATGGGGAAGCACAAAAATTGATTCCAAAGGCAGGAGTCTCGCCTCCTTTGCTGCCGACCATGATTTGTGCTGTGTGAATGACGGCAGCCCTACGTTTTTGCGAGGCACCACCTATAGTAGCTGCTTGGACTTAACTTTGGTGTCACGGCGCTTTGCCTCGAGCGTCCACTGGTTTACGGACATTGAAACACATGGAAGTGACCATATTCCAACATACATAAAGATCAGAGGAGTTGAGCAACGCTCCTCTACTGTCTTGCGTACAGTTGATTGGACAAAGTTTAAGAAGGATATGGATGACGCATGTCGAGAAGGCCTTTCACACACTATCGAAGATACAATCGCAGAGACATTGAAAACATCCATCTGCTCGCTCACAAGGTCAGCAAGGCGAACAGACTTGGATATGGAACTGGAGAGGCTTCGTGCGGAACGCCGACGGGCGGAGAGGAGGTATCGGCGCACGAAGTCCGTCTTGGATCTGAGGGCTTCACGACGCATACAGAAGAAAGTACAGCGTCGTATAGATAAACTGGATGACAAGCGGTGGAAAACTTTCTGTCAGTCGCTTGATCCCCGAAAATCGCTCTCGCACATATGGAGAACTGTTAGGGGACTTCGCTCATCTCCGCATCAAAGGAAGCCCTTCGCTGCTCTGGCCCTCTACCAACTCCGCTCGGAACTTCAAGTGGCTGAAGAGTTCTGTGCACGGGTTGCTGGGTCCGTGGCCATCATTACTGACGCAACATTGAATGACATCCCTGAGGCACGTCTACCAGAAATGAACGTACTATTTTCACTCGAAGAGCTCGATGCTGCGTTGGCGACCTGCAAACGTTCGTCGTCACCAGGACCTGATGGCATCACGTATGCTGCCCTATGCCACCTTGGACATGACGCACGTGATGAGCTGCTAAGCTACTACAATGAGTCTTGGCAGAACGGCGCCGTTCCTAGACAATGGAAATCAAGCCGCTTGATCCCGATTCTGAAACCTGGAAAGTCTCCGCTTGAGCTCTCATCATACCGTCCGATTGCGCTTTCGAGCTGCGTCGGTAAAGTGATGGAAAGAATGATTCTTGCTCGCTTGGAATGGTACCTAGAGCGATTCAACATCTATCCGGACGCCATGACGGGCTTTCGTCGAGGTCGCTCGTCCATCGACAACGTCATTGACATCGTTACCTGGGTCCAAAATCAAAAAAGCCTCAAGCGCCTATCAGTGGCACTTTTTCTAGATATTAAAGGAGCATACGACAACGTCACCCATGAGGCCATACTGAACTCGCTTGAGGCCGTTGGGGTTGGTGGCCGGATGTATCAATGGATACGGGACTATTTAACTGAGAGGTGCTTTTTCTTACAGACTGAAGACGGCCCAACTTCGGAACATTACATCAGGCGTGGTGTGCCGCAAGGTGGAGTGTTGAGCCCCATTCTGTTCAACCTCGTCTTGGTAGGACTAGCGGAGTACCTACCGCGGTCAGTTCACGTCTCAATATACGCCGACGACATTTGCATCTGGGCTTCTGCGGTGACTCGACCTCAGGTACGAGCCAGGCTTCAGCGGGTGGCAACCATGACAGCGCATTATCTACGAGAACAAGGCCTCAGCGTGTCTACTGAAAAGTGCGCATTGGTTGGCTTTACGCGCAAGCAAATGTCATCGTATCCTGTTTCAATCAATGGTCAAGCGGTATCCTATTCTAAGACACATCGCTTTCTAGGTGTAATCATTGACCGCAACCTCTCGTGGAGCCCTCACTGCGTCTATCTAAAGAAGAAATTGGTTGCCATTGCTCAGGTCTTTAAATTTCTCTGCGGCAAAAACTGGGGTACACCAGTCCGTTCTATGATGCAGCTCTACCGGGTACTGTTTCTCGGACTCCTACGTTACAGTCTACCAGTGTTATCAAATGCATGCAAGACGAACTTTCGCGCCTTGGAGAGCATACAAGGTCAAGCCCTGCGCACGTGTTTAGGGCTGCCTCGGTGCACGTCAACCGCAGCAACAATTGCCATCGCTGGGGACCATATGATCCAGACACACATAGTGTTCGACTCTCTCAGGGCGCACATTCGCCATCTGTCAAGGATCCCCGACCATCATTTGACCTCCCTACCAGCCGAAAGACCTCAAGCGACCTTTTCACGAGTGATTAGCGCTCATCAAGAGTGCATACCGTCATCTTTTACACCGGCGACAAAGCCTTCATCTCCCCTGTGGTGCCTACGACAGCCTCAAGTGAATTTTGATATTCCTGGAATTACAAAAAAGTCCAATCATCCATCGCCGGCTCTGAAGCAACTTACGCTCCTATTACTAGACCAGACGTATCATGACCGCATACATATATATACCGATGGTTCGACCTCACGTGCCAGCTCAACTGCCGCATTCGTCGTTCCAGCCAAGAAGGTTACAGTTAAATTCAAATTGTCACACACGACTACATCGACATCGGCAGAACTTGCAGCTCTCCATGCCGCTATGATGTACGTCAGCGAAGAGCCCACAGAGAAATGGGTCGTATTTTGTGACTCTAAGGCAGCCCTTCACAGCATCAAGTCTGCATTACGTCACAGAATATACGAGCAGATGATATCTGACATCAGGGAAGTGCACCACCATGCTCTGGAAAGAGGGCACACCATTACATTTCAATGGATTCCTGCTCACTGTGGCATTGTCGGCAACAACCTAGCAGACAAGGCTGCCCGGTCTGCCCACGAAGATACCCAGACGCGTTCAATACCTTTGGCGAGGTCGGACGTTGCCAGGGAGCTTCGCCTACATGCACGCAAAAAGTCGCAAGATCTATGGAGTTCAGGTGCCTTCAACTGCCGATTATATAAACTGGACCCCACGCTACGGCTACAAGTGCCATCTAGCCTTTCCCGCGGTGAAGCAACCTTGCTGTACCGCTTGTGGCTGGGAGTAGCGTTTACAAACTCATATTCCTTTCGTTTGGGAATGGCCGAGAGCCCGATGTGCGATTCCTGTGGGTGCGAGGAGACCATCGAGCACCTATTGTGTACCTGCCCCCGCTACGATGTACAACGCCTCCCTCTGCGGGAAACTTTGCACCGACTCGACTTACGACCTTTCACCGAGTCAAAGATACTCGGACCGTGGCCCCACCCGTCACTGGCACGAAAAGCGAATCGTGCATTACTGCAATACTTGAGGTGCACCGGTTTAAGAGACCGCTTATAGTGTCCCTGTGCATAGTGTCCCGCCCAGACGTACTCAGTGCTCACTCTCTCCCTTTCTCCTTTTTCTATTCCCCTTTCCCCCACCCCCAGTGTAGGGTAGCAAACCGGATACTCTTCTGGTTGACCTCCCTGCCTTTCCTGTCCTTGTTTTCTCTCTCTCTCTCTCTCTCTTAGAGAGATTCAGAATAGGGGCCCCAAAGCATTTGGGGCCCCAAGGAAATAGCGTAGAAGCCACTGCGCATGCGCGAGACACAAACTGCGTTTGGGCTTTGCGTTGGCAATGCTATTTCACCGATTTAGCGGAAGCCCAAATAGCGGCCCCAAAAGCTTTGCGTCAGCAAACATGGCGGCATCCATCGAAGCGACGGCTCTAACCTAACACCAAACTGGGTTCGATTCGTGGTAACGCGTGAAGTTCGCAAGCTAGGAGAAGTGACTGCCGTTATCGCTTTCTCTCAACTAGCGTGTGTTATGAAGATTGATTCATTAGACGCCGCTGATTCTTAATTCGACTGTGGATTTTATGACTCGTAGGCCTAAGACGGCTAGGCTTGGCTGGTGAAGGCACGTAAAGTTGGTTTGCTCAAAACTAAGTGCAATTGTTTGCTGCTTACAGAATAACCTCTAAACTGTAATTAAACGCGAATGCACGCAAGTTAAAATTACTATTCCTATCATAAAATGCTATATTTTATTTAATTATTTCTAATAGCTTTTTTTTTTTTTTTGACGCCGTAGTGGTGCTGTCGGCGCAAGATGCTATCCGCAAACGCAAAGCCCTATTCCAGAACTCTACTCCTGCGTGCCCCAACGCTAACACCCGCAACGCTTTTTTTCCTCTTCTTCTTCTTTCTCCTTTTATTCCCTTTACCCCTTTCCCCAGCACAGGGTAGCCAGCCGGTACTTACACTGGCTAACCTCCCTGTCTTTCCTCTCCTTTGTCTCCTCTTTCTCTTTGGGGCCCCAAACTATTGGGGCCCCCATTTTAAAACTCTTCATTAAGGGAACCTATGTTTTAGAAAGCTTGTGGACAGAGAATTGCAGCACAGTTTCGTACAAGGAGCTTTTCTTCTTTATACACAACTTGTAATTCCACCACCAAAGGCTCCGTTCGCTCTCAGAAAGCAAGCCGTTCAAAAAAGATGGTTCGCGCTGAGGAAAATAAACCACAGCCAACTAATGGCATGAAAAGGAAGTTTATTACCGGAAAATTACAAATGACGGCGCACAGAGTCACGCTTGTACATAGCCAAGGTTAATATAAAATAAATAGATCTGGCGATGCACGCAAATCTTTTGTGTGTAAACACTGGCGCACTCACGCACACAGCAACCTGCTTCTTTCTTTCATTTTGGAAGTATGCGCACCATTCGCAACAGCAGCAACACACCACGGAATTTTCAAGCCAGCGTACAAACGTCCAAGTCGAATGGCGCGTTCGCGGCTCACGTTGTGAAACCTGTTCCCAACGAATCACCAAACCAATAGCGCTTTCACATACCGTTGTGGACACAGTGAAAAACTAGCAATATGGTTAATAAAAAGCCAAGCTGCTTTATTATTTACCCCGCGCTACGAAGTCATTCTCACCTTCGCGATGCTTGGAGGGAACGCTTTATTAGTACGCCCCTGTAATGGCATGAGTGTTATACAACGTGGTTAAACAAACGGGAACAACTCTATGACGGAATTTTCGTCCGCGCTATTTTGTAACAATAGATGTGTTAGACTTTAACTGGAAAAAACATTTCGAAGTTCCACGAGCTCACTCATCCGAAGCAATAAATAGGTTATTACGTCAAAAATTCAGGCTTCAAAAGTGAATATGTATTCGCGAGTTAGCAATAAAAGTCAAGGTTGCTTCTGCTGTATGTGGCTTACAACCTACCTTTCTTTTCCTTAGTTTTTTTTTTTTCCTTTTCTTTTTTTTTTAGCTACAGCTTGCGTCTACCTATGCAGGACGGTCTTCGGCTACTTAATACGGCTAATTAAATATTCTCGACTATGGCATAACATGCTCAACATGTCCGCGTTCCAAACTATGCTACTCCAAACAATTTCCGGCTAAATAAGAAGTACTCAGATCCTTACAAAAACTTCGGCAGCTCCTGACAGAAAAGTCCGTGGCACTCTTTCGCCATATATGGTCCTTGCACCACTAAACACCACATCATCATCGCATAACGGTCCTAAACAGTCAGTTCAACAGTCATACACACAGACACAACACTCAACCCGTGGTCATTGCACCAAATAAGATTGTCATGTGCAATATGGTGGCTGTGTACACAACAGCGTGGAACCGCACGCAGTCATGTAAAAGTGTGAACGATAGCATACGTGTAAGCACGCTAATAACCTACGAGAACCAAGGTAATATGGGTTTAGTTCTTCTGTGCGATCATTTTCGGACATGCGTCTTCTATCGCTCCAAGGTGCAAACACAAGTTTCTGTCCAGTTCCTTTAACATCTAGGAATTAATGCGGAGGGAACACTTACTACGATGCAGTTCAGTTGAACCTGAGTGACATTCCAAAGTTGTATATACACATAGCATGCACGTTCTCTTGACTTTTTCGCATTGATTGTAAAGCTTGCATGCAAACCAGGCGTCTGGAACGGTTGTGTCATCTTTTGTGAGCGTGGTGGTGGCCTTTCAGTTGAAGAGAACATGAATAGTGTTGCATCGTTTCCATGAGCTCAACACACATTAGTGTTGGAAATAATGTATGAACTTGCCTCTAACTACATGGCATGCCGCGCCATGTCGTATCACGTTATTTACCAATGAGCAGGCACTCGGCGAGTAAAATCACACAGCCCTGCGAAAGCATTCACTGCAATGACAAACGATTTGCCTCTATACACAAAGCCATTCCAGAGTCTGGAGACTTTAGAATTACATTCTGTTTTGTGTTCTCAACGGACATCGTGCGTGCAGGGAGTCTTCCACAACACACACCACAGTACATTTGCTGGTAAACAAGTATTTCATGCACACAGAGAAAATAACATCCATATGGTTTTCACCACGCTAGAAATACACCAAACGGTATGAACGCGTGACTCTAACTGTTCACTGCATAAAAGCGTATACGATCAGCCACAAGAACTGAGATTCACTGAATGCCACTCAGAGACTTCCGGCACTAAAGGGCCTGGAAACCAGTAAAGTCATATCAGGACACAAATGTGACTGAAGTGAAATCGTACAGGGTATCACTTTTACACTTAGTGCAAGGTAAACAGTTTCCGGAATCATTAGTATATCTACCAGACAAGTGGTTCCGGTAGGCACGCAAGGTCCAATGGGCTCGTCATATCATACAAAATTTTCACGCGCACATACGTTGTTGCCTCTGAGATTTCTAGAATGCTTAGACAGGGCTTCAGTGTGGCGCTGCGGCCACTGATCTGCGTCGCTATTGGGGCTCTCTGCACCGCATTGTTTATGGAGGCAACGACGGCGCTGTTGAGCGCGAGCCTTGTTCATAGCATTCGCCACCAGAAATCTTGAGCCAATTCTGACCCAATTTGTCTTGGGTAGCTAAACACTTAGCCCCGACATAAAAGCTGACGTAGCTTTAGGCTATAAGAGTAGCGTCTAACTGCATAGTACTTCACGTAACAGGTACTTCACAGCACTAGTGAGAACAAGGAGCACTGGTGGTCATTTAGGCGACTGGCTATGCGCCGAGACACTCTAGTGCTCACGCGCCAAAAATGAGCGACAGGCTATGTGGGCCCACTGTAGGAACGCGTAATATATAACCTTTTCTCATTGTATTCAACGGTCCCAGCACAGGCCCCCAACAACCCAGTGCTAACTAGGCGTCAGAGCTAGCCGGAGGGTTTGTCCCAAGAAATAATTGCAAGCGTCTGTGTAACTCGTCAGCTCCATGCCGGATTCGCGGACGCTTAGATAGAGCGATAGAGCAGGATAGTCATGTCCCGGTAGGCCATTCGCACATAGCACTGCTTGGAGTGTGTGACGCAGCTTCCCCAGTTGCGCCCCACTACGCAGTGCCACGTCGGCTGGAACATCTGGTCGAAGTCCTGCTTGATGCTCTCGGCAACGTGCTTCTCAGTCGAGTACAGCTTGACGGCCTGCGTGGCTGACTCGACAGCGGCGCGCTGCATCTCCTGCGGCATGTCTGCCGCCTGGATCTTCACCTCGGGGTTTTCCTCGCCACCGCATACCGTGGACGCGGTGGGCGTGACGCATGTCAGGCGCGCGCCGCCGACTCCGGCGCCGAGGATGCCGCCCCGCTCCGAGCCGCCTCCGCCTGCGGGACGGCTGTTCACGTAGAACGAGGACTTGTGTCGTCCGTTTTGCCTGCGGTAAGAAGAAGGAATGACCACGTGGTCAGTTACAAGGTGACATATGACGAGCGACCTTTCTTGTGTTTGTGTTAGAGAGAGTAAAGTGAACGAAAGGCAAGAAGGTCAACCCGACACCAGCCCGGTTTGCTACGGTACGCAGAGGGAAGGGGGTGAGTCTTGTGCATGAAAAGTTTAGGTGAATATCTACTCATCCAGAGACGTACATTTAAACAGGTCTACAGTAATGACGTGTGAGTTTCCCTGAAACGTGCGATTATCTGCAGGTCACCAAGATTAGCTATCTCAATGTGTCCCATGTTGGCGAAAGCTAATATTGTCAAGTGTCCCATTTTGCGTCTTAAACGCTAACTGTTCGAAGGGAAAGGAAGTAACTGTCGTCACCTAAGCTGGGCAATGTTTTCAGACAAACATATACGTATCAGAGAGCATTCGATAAGTGCGAAAATTTGTGATGTATTGTTGTATAATACTTTCTTCTCAGTAGTGGCAGTCAACATTGACATATGTGTGTCATAATGCAGCTAGTAACTTTGTATTGACCTTTTCATGGCATTGAAATGAAGTGTCGATTTTCGGCTGTGGCAGCGCGTCTCAGTGCTCCATGGCTCAATTCTTTTCATGTCTTCCATCGTGTGCCCCAACCATCTAGCTGCGAACATGGTGCTAGTGATCGAGTTTTGCGGGAAAGAGAGAGAAATAAGCCATAAGGGAGAAGCAGGGAGATTAAGCAGGCTGAGCCCGGTAGGCTAACCTGCGCTGCGGAAGGGGAAGAGGGGAAAGGATTTGAAAGAGGAGAATGAAAAGAGAAGTTCACACTTTGCACAGTTACACAGACAAGCGTTCATCACTCAGTTAGTCACAGGCGGGTATACAGGCTGGTTCATTTCAAAAAACGCAGCAGCGCCTTTGTAGCCTTGCACATAGCAGACGCACGAGGCCACGGGCCCAGGATCTTCTCCTTTGTAAAGGGCCTG
This sequence comes from Dermacentor andersoni, assembly GCF_023375885.2. Classification (NCBI taxonomy): domain Eukaryota; kingdom Metazoa; phylum Arthropoda; class Arachnida; order Ixodida; family Ixodidae; genus Dermacentor; species Dermacentor andersoni. The sequence goes on along the minus strand of NC_092814.1, from coordinate 260,105,376 downwards.
TAATCTAATTGTCTGAAAGCTGTCCGAAGGGCACTTCTCTCATTTTCGTATCTGGGGCAGTCACATAAGAGGTGTCTGGTGATTTCCTCAACACCACAGTTGGCACTGTCCGCCATTCCAATTAGGAATGAGTGTGCGTTTGTAAAAGAAACACCTATTCGCAGACGGCACAGTAATGTTTGTTCCCGTCAGTTAAAACCCGGTAAAAGTTGTAATTTCATATGTGGGTCCATGGCATATAGGCGCCGGTTGGTAAACTTCGGTGTATTCCAATTTTTTAGAGTTATGGTATGGGCAAGACCACTGAGGGGCCGCGCTGCATCCATTCTCGACAATGGTATCGAGCTTCTTTCACATTCTCCATGTGCCTCACGGGCAGCTTTGTCGGCACATTCATTACCAGTGATGTTGCACTGGTCAGGTAGCCACTCAAATACAATGTCGTGGCTTCTGTCCACCACTCAATGGTAGCGTAATCGTATCTCTGCTACCAATTGTTCATGTGGGCTGCAACGCAGACTTGATAAGGGTGACTGCAGGGCGCCAAGTTCAGACACTGTCGATGTTGTGGCTGATCTTGAACTTCTTGCAGAATGATGCCAACGGAATAACTACCGCACCACTAGAGCTGGTTAGTGTCGAAGAGCAATCTGTATAAATGTGATTTCGATTGCAGTAGGAATCATGCAGTAGACGTAAGGCGGCTTCATTCAGGGCACAAGCTGACAAGTCGGACTTCTTTGCAACTCCTGGAATAGAAAGCCGCACTTTCATTTGTGTGAAAATGTCTATCACTCTACACTGTATGACTTGTATAATATTTCGAATGTTTCTTTTTCCATTTCTTTTCTAGGCGTTGCACTATGGAAATCCAACTGGTTAAGAAGGGCCGCCTGCGCCGGCTCGAGATATACCTACGTGCTGTTTTTGGGACCGGCACCTTGTTGCAGCGCTACTATGAGGACCGTACGGAAATAGTTCGAGTAGCTTCGAAATGGGGATTTTGACGTTGACAAGTTTCCGTCTGAGAGGCGTCGTGAGCGTGAGCGTCTGGGGAGTACTGAGGGAACCAGACAACCTACGCTGTGCTATACTGAAACAAATGCAACGTATTTAGGGAGCGTCAAGCAGGGACCATTAGATCGGTGCCAGGCTGTCATCGTTCAGCCAAATAGCACATGGCATCACACTGCAACTTGACAAAGTGAGACATAGAAAACTTGAACTTGTACGTTCAGAGCTTGTCAATTGAGTAGCATCTTCTCGACCGAAGGTGCTCTGCGGCAGCTCGTTCAGTAATGGCTCGAGAGGCTGGAGCTCCAAAATTTTCTCTATATCTCCCGATGCATTAGGACAGTTAACATGTATATTCCGAGAAGCACCGGGAAGCCTATAACGGTGGAATACAGTTTAAAGCAAAAATGACTCATGTTAATCTCGCTGAAATAAATCCCGCTATATTCTGCTGTATACCTCACAGATGTTTATACAAAGACGTTGAATATAGCAAGAACATTGGTAACCCACTGAACGACTGTAGAGGTTCCAGCACGAATCAAGAGATCCTTGCATCAGAAGGGCATTCACTGTGTGCGAAGCTTGCACATACAATCTACTCATTTTTCTTTTACTTGAGACAGCAAGTTATGTTTAATATTTTAACTGGTTCATGGAGCCTCTTGGTGCATATGCGCCTCCAAGATGTGCGCTCAGATGCGTTTTACTTGCAATAACATGTGATAATTTGTGTTTGTATACTGTTTCTCGTCATCTTGTTTGAAGCCTCTCGCGTGTCATATGCCTAACAGTGGAATAAAAGGCGAGAAACTACGTAAATCCTTGCACCTATATCTCAAAGACAAGAGTCATCGTTTGCAGGATGCATGCTAGATGACATCGCAATACCGCGGTGCAGCAATAAGGGACGCTTCACTGAGACGGGTGGTATCTGTGCCTTGCTGTGCAAGTTCGTCAACATGCACGTCAAGTGCCAATTGATGGGCACACACGTCGTAAGCCAGCGCCACCGCGTGTATGGTGACCTGAACTAGCTACTGCGTCTTTTCAGTCGCAGCTTTTACAAAGAGCCCTTTAGTTCGCCCTGTCGTTGCTGTTTTTGCAGCTTTGCTTTCATTAATGCAGGAGATCGGCCGCTATAGTGTACCGTTGGTGGACGCCATGCAGGCTAATGCGATTAATTATCTAGGCTAATGTGATTCTAGGCTAATGCCGTCTAAGGTAATGTGATTAATAAAAACAAAGCAATACTTACATAGGTGCTATCATAGGCTTAGGCACGTAGTCTTCGACGTCCTTCAGCCGCTCCAGCCTCTCGGAAAAGTAGTCCGCGTTGTTGGACAACTCTGCGAAAATGCAAGTGTCATGTTAATGGGCAGAAAAAGAAAATTGTTGAAACTTACAGGTGTTGCTTTTCTTTTAGGTTTCATCAATGGTGCATTCATTGCTTAATGGTTATTTTCCTCTTTTCCATAAATATGTATAAACAGGCACATTCAAACTGCTACCGGGTAAAAAAAGAAATATCTGGATGATAAAAGCAAATAATAAAAGCTGTTGAAGGCGCCAAGGAAAAGCTTTCTGTGAAACGGAAGGAAAAGAATGAATGCGGTAGGGCAGCTCGCATCCAAGCGTCATCCCTCTCCCCAATCTTCGAAAAAAATGAAAGAAGTTAAGACATGGCTCGAACATGACAGAGATGTGCTGTAGGCATGTCTGCTCCCTGCTCATACGTTCATCCAAAATTGGGCTTTACCTCTTGATATGATTTCATAATTTTCATAATTTCATAATTTATCTATTGATAAAAATACAATAAATATTGGTATAAATCCTTAACGAAAGAAACATACGACGCCGCAAAATGCATTTCTATTATGGTCTATTCACTTATGTTCTATTACAATTGCACTAAGTTCAGTCCCATGACCTGCGGCGCGTATCCATGCTAAATTCCTCCACAGCTAGCTCATTTGCTCGCAACATCCCATCAGACCAATAACATACTGCTGAGTCAATTTTCTCGAGCAAGCTACGTAACCGAACAATCAGACTCGAAAAAAAACAATTTCTCCCGAAAAGGCAAAATATTGATAGCGACAGCGATTTATTAGACAGCTACACGAAGTAAGGTTAGTAATTTTCTTGCCCGTATAACCTGCCGTAAACATTCTCTTACTAAATTAACAAGCATGGTGTCACGCGCGGACATGCAAACATGAACACGCTTCACTCTATGACTGCGGACGCTCATTGTCAAAACGCTGATGTAATGAAGAGCGGCAGCAGCGGCGAGCAAATTGCCCAATTCATGCTTCCTCTAGGCGCACGAGAACACAGCGCACACGAAGCCATCAGCTATACCAGGTTGCCCAGCTTTGCTCCCGCCGCAGATTACCTCCAAGATGGGCACGCGCGGCCTCGGCCGAAGAGGCGAATCACGCTAACTTGCCTCCTTCCCCCCACCCCCTCGCTCCTAGCGCGGACACCATCGGTGCATCCGAAACCATGGCCGTGAGTGGATATCGCATTATCGTGCGTTGTTGTTGCCAGAGTGTCGTGGCAAAATTAAATATTGAAAGGAGTGTCTTGTTCATTGTTCTCTCGACAAGATGGGAGCGCCTTGAAGTGCAATTCCACGATTTTGCGAATGGCAACGAGACGGAAAGGTGGAAGTTTGGCGAAGAAAGTGCGTGTGCGTTCCTGTAGTTAATGGCCGCGTGCTCGCAGGGTTTTCATCCAGACAACCACACCTTGCCAGGCGCGATTATATTTTGTCTAATCTTCCTACTATGCAATCAGCGCGTCTGAGCAACCGCGTTTCAGTGCTTTCAGTGCCATTCCACTCCGCGAAGGTGGATGACCAGCGAAGCTGTTTAGCGCACGACACATATGTGGCCCAGAATACTGAACAAAGGTACGAACATATTTGTTGTCCTAATCTGTGGTCATCGTGGCCATATAGGTACGCACACACATTAGGGCATCCCCTCTGTTTAAATGTGTCCGTCACGTAAGACAATGAATGGCTCATACCCCCTTAAGCAATGGGCCATGATGGGCATACCGCCGTAAACGCGGCCTCCCCATTACGACGACAGAAGTTAAATTCTACGCTGCAATGATGAGAGGCAACGGATCCAGCTGTCGAAAAAGAAGACGATGACGAACGCGCAAGCAGTGACACTAATCCGTTTGCGCAGTCGGCGCCGAAAATTGTTTAACTGTCCTTTTTGAAAAAGTTGTACAAAACATTTTTTTTTCAATAACATCTGTTCTTACCCTCTGTTCCTGGGACCTCTTCGGGTTCCACGTGTGATAAGGGTAATTCAAGGACAGGTTAGAGGTCCCCGAGCCCACAGGTGTATGTGCCATTGAGCTGGACCCTTTCGGCACTATCAATCGCCAGGATCGGCTCACATGATTTGTTTTGTCAACATCTCGGATACATCTTTTTTTGAGATCCTAGCCATAGATAGCTTTACTGTAAAAGGCTGCACGGCTAAAGCCCAATTTATTGCTGCTACACAGTTGTCATGGATGCACGGGCGTCTCAAATGCTCAGTGGCTGAGGGGATCAGTGTAGGGTGTTGGCAAAGGGTGGCGAGCAGTCGTATGCTTTGCAATGAGCTGCCTTGCCGAGAATCAGCAGTGGTAGTCATCCCGAAGTTTCAGATGGAGGACGATACTCTTTCCTGTTGTCCGCACCACCTATAGAACTAGATTCTTCACCAATACCAAACATGCAGGTTCAAAAAAGCATCGCGAGTCAACCGTGCAATTCAGAAATCCAACCTATGCCACCGCTATCTTTTCTCTATCGCTATCTCACAGGCGTGCCTGTAAGTAATGAAAATCGCGAATCGCCGGCACGACAGTTTGTCTGGGCTGCCGACTATGCTCATGCCATTCTAAAGTATGCAGGGGCCCTATAACGAACAAATTTTTCAATATGTGTTTATTCCGATCTGCTGACGTCAATTTTGCGTAACCGCTAACGCAAGCATCGGGCGGTGACCCGCAGAGTTGTCTGAACAAACCAATCAAACGCTCTCCTCGCTCATAGGAGGTCACTTTTGTTTGCTTTAAAAACGAATAACATTGCCTACACTGAGTGGCTTGTCTTATCTGATTGCCTGACAAGAGGCGATAAGCACGCTCAAGTGGAGAGGGATTCGATGGGGCCAAGCCAGTGCACTGAAAATTGATAATCGGATGAAGAGGGTGGTGCCGGCGTCTGCGATTGGTCCGCTTTCCCTTACTTGGCTTGAGGTGGCTGGTCGAAAATCGCGGCAGCATGCAACGGAAGGTTAAGAATGCCGCTAAAACGGATCCTTAACAAAGAAGAGTTGGCAGAGCGAGGTCGTAAACGTGTCTAAAGTTCTTGAAAACGTTACACGGCCACGCAAAAAGGTTTATTGTACGCAAATAAACCCATGCTCTCCGGCAGGTGCGAGTAGCCAGTGCCTGAGCGATCGGTGGCAGCCATCTTTTATTCCTTTCGGAATGGGGCAGCCTGCGGCTATTCAGAAAAAATTTTTAATTTTGTTCGGCATATTAATGCATCTTTAACGCGTACACGTCACTTTGACTCGGTGAGTTTTCGCGATCTTGTGACGTCGCGTGTCAGGCAGGTGAAGTGGGTGCGGCCCGAGAACTTGTGACCAATAGCCGAGGGTTAATGGCTAAAAGGCGTCGAATCAGAAATAACTATTTTTTTTTTTTGGTCCAATGATGCATAATCCGTGTGTACGAGTCATATCAGATGGGGTGCTATCGCGGTTTTCGTGACGTCGTGTGACAGACAGGCGAAGGGGGGGGGGGGTGAGTTCAAAAATGTTTTTGACCAATCGCGGAGAGAGAGAGAGAGATTCTTGTTTGGGAAGGAAAAACACGGGGTAAAGTGCAGCGCAGTAACTGTCTCTCAGATGAGGACACCTAAACCGCGCTGCACAGGGGGGAAGGGATAGAAAAGAGTGGTGGAAGAAAGAACCAATCGCGGAGAGCTGATTGCAGAATTGGAATAGAAAAGTTTGGAATAGTTTTACGTTATAGCGCCCCAGGAAGCTGTTCCCTGGAGGCTGTTCCCAGCAGCTTCCGAGAGAACATCAGTATCATCTCACTTATGCCTACATATTGTAAAATCTGTTCCAGCAAGCTGACCTAAGTGTTCCTGCAGTACATGACACCATAACAGGCTCCCATGGAAGCATGCGCACAGAAAGACCAACTCTGCACTTAGCGCTATTTGTGTTGGGAATGTGACACCATGCCAAAGAGATGAAGCAACTAACCGTTTCATATATGCCGTCTACGTTTTGTCAATACACTAGTACTTGTATGTACTCGTGGTTACGTCCTAGCTTTTTTTTCTCGTCGATCTTTTTTGTCGTTGGAGTTAAATTTGTGCGTTTTTTGGGTACGCTGCTTTTATTACTTTATTTTTTTGTCTAATGCACAGGTTGATAGGGCGTCTCAGTTGGAGCTGATTTTTCTACTTAGTAAGAGATAAGATTAAATGTGTGCGTGCTAGTAATCATAACTTTCGAAACGTTTTCAAGCAAGAAAATCACCTTTTTGAATTATTTCCCGATTATCATGGCATCTAAAAATTTTCCCAACGTTACCCGTACTAAGTGCTTGTAGAGTTTAGTCCCCACGTACAAGAAGCGGCTTAAAGCATAGCTACAATAATGAAATCTTATAATTTTACAGTTCGTAGAACTGGTAAATTATACACGACTGTTTCCGCAGAAACCAAGAAGGAAACGATGTCGGTTGAATTGGTTTGCCGTTCTTACCTTTACGAAAGGCGCTCAAGCCACCGTTCTTGGCTTTCTTGTAAAATGAGATGACGCAAGCCACGCTGTATATCTGCAGAAATAAATAAAGAAATAAATAGGTGTGCGGTACTTTGAAATTCAGATGGAGAATTCAATTCAGATGGAGAAAAGGTTGGAGCGACCTGCAGCAAGAAGAGTTTCCGTGAATAATATTTATTAAGCTCTGAATCGCGAAACTGCATCCTTTATACATAATTTAGTCCTCACTGTATACCACAAGAGATGCGTTTATCATTGAGGATAAATGAACTGCGTTTTCCCTTACGGCGGGCGTTCGAGTGACGATAAATTTAGCATCGCAGCTTGATCGCATATTACCTTCGCTCACCGCAATGCTGCGAAACAATGTGTAGTGCTTTTCCGCTGGCGTCTTAGTTCGGTGCAGCGGGGTTCAGGCGGTAAGCAAATCCTTTATTAAAGCTGCGAAAGAACTATAGACGCTGAAAGAGCGCTTTCACTTTCCCGACACGACGCGACAGTGTGACACAAACACAGACAGATCAATGGTAATTAGGCCCGAAAAAATGCAGAATGTTATAGTTCCAGCCGTCCTCGATGGGCTGCCTGTCTCTACGTACCCGTAGCCCGGTCAGGAAGCCCACAACGATAGACACGAGCACGTCCGTAGTCCCGCAGCTTGACTGAAGAATGTGAAAACGAAAAAAAAAAAAAAGCAATACGTAAGGCTGACAACAAAAGCGTCGGTAAGGGCAACACATGAAATCACTTTTTTTTTTTCTACTTTTACGGAGCATAAATTTCAGTACCTCAAGGAATTTCTCTGACTGGCTATCAATTTTGCACAGACTGATTAAACAAGAACGAATAAATTACATTGTCTGAGACTGCACTCTATTAAACGGTGATGGCCTCATAATTCGTCTGCTGTCACACATGCACCTTGTAGCTTTGCCACGTGTACGTGGCCATATACCTGGAGTATAGCAAAAGTGCAAAAGAAACACGGTGTCGAGTATCAACCGCACTTATGAGCTATATCTACCTATATAGTGGAAATCGTGACGCGTGTAGTGCTCAGCACGGCACGGCACTAGCACGGCACGGCACTAGTGGACAGCTGTGTCGTTCCGTTGCCTGATCACACCAATAAATCTACCAAGAGACAGGAAGACATAGGGTGAAGAAGGACGCGACAATGTTTCAAGTCCTGCAGGAGACTCTTTCCTCTTCTGTGCAGATTTTGCCTGTATCCCTACCGATGCTTTTATTTTTGCGAACAGGCACTAATTCTATCACTTGTAAACATGCTAGCCGCTCCTTATCTACACCGTAGGTCATTATTCTATCATTTGTGAACATGCCAGTGGCTCGTTATTTGCAGCATAGGTCGTTCTATCACTTGTTAACGTGCTACTGGCTCCTTACTTGCACCATAGGTCATTATTTTATCATTTATGAATATGCTAGTGGCTCCTTATTTGCACCATAGGTCATCCTATCACTTGTTAACATGCTGCTGGCTCCTGTTAAGAACGGCCCGCTGAGATGCAAGTTTTGCCAGCCAGTTGCGACAGCGGCGTAAACTTTTCTTGAAAAGTCACCGTTACGCTCTAGCCAAACGGCGTCACTAAATTTATTGTGTGCGGAGGACAATGCCGCGTCCTCGTCTCTCCGTCGCGGGAGCCGAGATGAGTTCGACGAACCAGGCTTTATGACTGAACACGCCACCGCCGATCTGGTCTGCCGCGAGCGAGGGAGTGCCCGAGGGAACGTAGTTGGAGCCACGTGCCGTTCAAGACGCAAGACAATGGACAACCGGCGGCCGCGCTGCGGGGGTCAGCTCGGGGAATAAAAGGCGCCTTTCCTGACGTAAGCTCCGAGCTCTGCGAAGACCGTCTGACGTCGGTAGGGGCCGTGAACCTGTGCGGAAGTGTGTGTGTGAGTGTGTGTGTGTCCCTCCGGCAGAGAGGCGACTCGTTTACGATGACTGGTCGAACGTTTCCCTCACCTTGGGATCGAGGGAGGACCGAGTGTTTATAAACCGCTGTTGTGCGGCTGTTCAGGGTATTTTCCCTCGCAGTCATGCTAGACTGATGAACTGCAGCATCCTTATGTAGATACTGTAAATAAACCCATATTCCTCGTTCTCGATGAGAAGCAGTCCTTCCCTTCAACAACGTCCTCAGCGTGGATAAGTTGAACGACGGCATGGGCCAGCTACCATCTAATTCATGCCCGACTCCAATCTTGACAACAGGTTACGAACGATGGGATTGACCTCCCAATCCTTACACTCCTTATTTCCACCATATGTCATTATTCTATCACTTGTGAACATGCTGCTTCCTCCTTATTTCTATAGGTCATTATTCTATCACTTGTAAACATGCTACTAGCTCCTTATCTACACCGTAGGTCATTATTCTATCATTTGTGAACATGCCAGTGGCTCGTTATTTGCACCATAGGTCGTTCTATCACTTGTTAACATACTACTCTCTCGTTATTTGCACCAAGGTCATTATTTTATCAGTTGTGAACATGTTGCTTGCTTCTTATTTGCACCATAGGTCATTATTCTATCATTTGTGAACATGCTAGTGGCTCCTTATTTACACCATAGGTCGTTCTATCACTTGTTAACATGCTGCTGGCTCTGTATTTCCCCCATAGGTCATTATTCTATCAATTGTGAATATGCCATTGACTCCTTACTTGCACCAGAGATCATTATTCTATCATTTGTGAACATGATGGTGGCTCCTTCTTTACAGCATAGGTCATTCTATCACTTGTGAACATGATACTGGCTTCTTATTTGTGCCTTAGGCAAGGCTAAAATGCTCTGAGCGCATGATGCCATCCCCGTTGACATTTTGTACCACCTCCTGAATGTGTTAACAGAAGTGGAGCGTGCTCACGCAGCAGTACATCACAAGGGACGCACAGAGGCCACAAAAGCTACACACAAGGACTAACGACAGGTAGCCACAATCTACAATGCACACCGCACGGTTTCATAAAATCATCAGAAAAATCATCAGTCATCATAATTTTATCCACACAGCGTTCATCAGTTCAATAGCGCTAGGCCTCAACCGCCGCCTTCCTCTACATTTTTCTTCCCCCATACAATGTAAGGTTGGGTCGCAAGAAGAAAGAAACGCTGATACCACACACCTTTAGTGTCGCCAGTCGTAGCGCGGTGAAGGCAGCGAATTGGTCCGCTTCAGTGATATATGGCGTTCGCATCGTCATCGGGTAGAGGCGGTCTCGCATGACGTACTGAGAAGTGAAAGACAAAAAGAAGATTCACATCATTCTTAAGTAACACGAACAAATCGGTGTTACTGCCCGGTTAGTACAATGGGCTTTTGGAGGACATGGAAAAATTACTCAAGTTGAACGAATCAAGGCGAGATTTTTTTTTACTTCATAGAATATTTAGAGGCACATGCGCTAGGGGGGTGGGAGGTATAGATTATTGATCTTGCCACCACTGCGCTTGTTACACGTCAGGATAAAGGAATTGTTGCATGTACAATTTAAACCAAAAGGAGCGCGCCACACCATAGGGTCCTACACCAAGCAAGGAGCTCGGACAGGTCAAGTTATCATAAAAGAAGCGAAACAGGTACGAACGCCACACATTCTGCACCAGCAAGCGAGTTGTCGACATATTTTAGAGACCTTACTTGTTTTTCAGAAGAGGAAAAGCCGTTTATTTCAATACCGACAAATTTATGTAGATACTGTGAGCTCCCGCACGAGGCATTAGTGTTTCTGAGGAAATTCTGGGTCCTTGTATTCGCAGGGAGTCAATCAAGCACGCGCAATACAGCGTACTTAAACAATGTATGGTGTATTAACGTTGTACCTGGCACATAAAAGCGAATGCGATCAGCTAGCCGCTTTGTCCGAGCATATTTTATTGTCCAGCTTGTTTTCGTTGAGACCTACGGTTGTTAAATTAAATTAAATTTATTATTAAATTTATTCGTGTATATTTTATCAACATGAAGAAAGACAAAGAACTAGGGAGAAGAGAACAAGAACAAGGCATTGACGCAGCTATAGCGGTTTTTTTTAATGCTTTAGTATTCTTTGGATACCTCCCGCACTTTTCGGGGGCTATCAATGTATGTTGTTTGACTGTTGGTAACTTGTATGTCTGTTTTCCCGCTTACCTGGGCCACTGGATAGTCAGTGATCAAATGGGTAGCGCATCGGGCTGCTGTGCGAAAGTGACAGTGTTCGAAACAACTACCGGAAGAACGTGGATCACTAATTAGTATGTGGCAATGTGAACATACGTGCCGCTCTTCAACGAACCTCTTTCACGCAGACATATGTAGCTGTATATGCGGGACTGGGTAAGTACTGCTGTTCAAAGGAACACTTTGACGCCGACCTAGAGTAGTGGGTATGTGCCAATCTGTCTGTGCTGGTCTCTAATGAGCCTCTTTGACGCCAACTTGGGTAACTAGCTATGTGCCACTGGGAATGTGCCGCTCTACAATGAAGAAAAATATCCTTTAAATTTGTCCGGTGCTGAGTGGAAACAAGCCCGCGTCGCAAGGTTTCCTCAAGGACAGCAACCAGACGCATTAGCAGGTTGCGCCACAAATGCACTGGGTATGTGCCACTCTTCAATGAACGCTTTTCACGCCACCACTTGGGTGAGCTGCACCATTAATACACCGAGCATGTGCCGTTCTTCAATGAACGTCCATCCACTTTGGGTCACTGAGTATGTGCCACTGAGTCTGCGGCCAAGCGAGGGAACAATTCTCAGCGTTCGCTGGCACCGGCGCGCCACGCTTCTCGTCTCGGAGGCCACGCACGGACTTATGGGCACTGCCACTAGATGACGCAACACGTCCAGAACGAAGCGCGAGAGAGGAATCCGCTTGCGGTATGACGCGTTACCATCGACAGTTATCGTGAGATGATTTACGCCGCATTTTTTTTTCCCCATGACTGCTCATGAACTGAACTTTGTATCCTACTGCAGTTATGTTGTCAAATCTACATGCGATCAGTTGAAATAGTTGGAACTAAACACTCGTTCTCCTTATCGTGTAGCATACGTCCCTCAAGCTTTCTTTTGCCTTTCTTTTTTTTTACGTTTGAAATGGAGCTGAGACAGAGAAGGACACAAGTGGCATCCTGTTTTAAGTCACTGGCGGCAGATTAGCATGACACCGGCAAACGAAGCTTAGTGCTGAATTTTAGAAGCAACGATGGTTAACATCTGAAAAGACAGTCTTTGCATCACACTATCTGATAGTAAAAAGACTGTTTTATTTCTGTATGTGCTCATTTAACAGTTAGTCGTAGCTTTCTTTGTCAACACCCCTTGTATTTCATGCCAAAACCCACCATCGTGCTAACTGCAGTAAGGAAGTGCGAAAAGACCTTTGGAGAAGAGGGCCAGTGAGTACGCAAACAAGGCGCAACATCTATAAACAGTCTAAGAAGAAATATTAACGATAGTTCACCGATACGTACCATAATAATTCGTAGTAGGACGAAGCCGGTACTGGCAGCGATATCCACGGCTGCAAACACGGACAGAAGCAGCACCGTCCGCAAGGATACGCTACCCTGTGAGGCAGATTCAGAAAGCGCAAAGCAAAGCTGCGATCAGAAACGAAGTGCAAACCTACGTGCTCAAAAGTACGTTGGAGTCATTGAAATCGGGACGGAATATATTACCCACTTCACTTCAAAAAATCAAATCATTTCGCCTTTCAAATCTAAACTTCGCGCGTATATGGTATCGCTGTAGCATATGTTTCGTATTTTTTTAAAGATATCTTCTTCTTGTGCTAGATTATTTTAACAATGTTGAATCTATCCACTTTATTCATCTTTCCTAATATCAGCTTTGTGCTTAGTTTGATAATGTTTTTTCCATTTGTTCATGTTTTATAACGTATAATTTAGTATGAAGTTTCATTTCTGGTTTTCTATTCCTTCTTCCAGTTGTTTTCTTGTGCGTCTTATGTTTACACTTTATTCACAACAAATCCCTCTAGAGAGTACCACATCGGGACCTCTTTGTGTGTATTACGCTCTATTCACAAAACTTTGTATTTACGTCAAATAAACTGAAACTGCAAATACACGTTCAGTTCTAACAAATGCTAGTCACAAACTCAAGCCAGACAAATGCACTTTCTGAGAGCGCAAGCACGTATTACTGATTTATGCAAAAGTTTGTGAGATCATAATATGATAATGCTTTTAGAGCTTGCAGTCTCCCCTTGTGGAGACTATGTAAAGATTAGCTAAAGAAAAAGAAAGAAAGCTGAGTTTCCCCGTACATTCAAAGAATAGAGATAGCGCTGGTAGCTCATTTTGCAGGAGTAACTAGCTGTTCAACTGATCTTCGGGAGCTCGCACATCTCTGAGTGGAGTGCGCTCACTCGGTTGAGACTCAAGCGCAGTTAACGCGTACACTCTAAACAAAATGCAAAACAATAAGAAAGAACAAATGCAATCGTTGGGGGAATTATGTTGTCCCTAAACAATGATCATCATATACAGTGCGTGCATTTTCTTTTTTTAGGTTTCTGCACTAGCTACATTCCTGTAAAGGAGACAATTTCACGTTGGTAGACGCATTATTTTCGTGACATGAATGTACCGAACGCACAGCGTTAAATAAGATAACGCAAGGTAAGTAACGATCATTGTTTGGGCAATATAACCCCCACAAAGGGCAGAAATCTTATGCACCATCGGGCAATACGACCACACTCGGAAATTTATTTATTTATTTATTTATTTATTTATTTATTTATTTACTTACTTACTTACTTATTTTACAAGGAGGGCACATACATGCATGCAGTGCAAGTGTGCTTAGAAAAATAACTTTAACCCCCCCCCCCAACGCCAATACAGTATTACAATAACTATGATTCAAGTCAAGCGTAGCGTTGTACAACGCATTTCCTCACAGCATTGATAGTATGTACGACAAAACAAACATTAGGACAATGGGACAAACATTATATCTAACATGAAAGGATTGCCACCACTCCATTGCTTTCAGTGTACACCAGAGGTGAGCCCCGGTATACTGGGACGCGAACTCAGTTCTTAAGCCTGCGACTACTGTAATATACGTGTGCTTCAAGTATACCGAGGCTACATTTTCTTTTCTTTATCTATTGCGGCCCCAGTGGTGCATAAGTATTCCTTGTGAACACGATGACACGTGACAGAACTGAAAAATCAATTCTGCAGAAGCCTGCAAGGTGGAGGAAGAGTAGTGAAAGGGAAAATTGTCGTCCACCCGACTGTATAGCAGGAAGCTACAAAGAAAAATCTATACGGATTTCTCAGAAAGAAAACTTCGCAGTTGAAGAAAAATTTGTTCTGGTCCGGAGATCGAACCATGCACTTCGCGGCGGTCGCTCTACCATCTAAGCAAACAAAGAGACTAGCAGGACACTGAATATGGCAAATCAGCTCGGCGGAAGGCCGCAAAGTGGAGGAAGGTTCATGAAACAATTCCCCTTTGTAAACGAGCAATTAGGACTTGAGACTGACTCCAACCAAATATTTATTTATTTATATTATTGGTTGGAGTCAGTCTCAAGTCCTAATCAATTTCCCAGCCAGGCAGGCAATTCTGTCGAAATGTTTAGCTTCAAGTTTAAACGAGCCATGTATTGATGCGTACTTCACCATGTCAGGTGAACATATTGTTTGTTCCTAGTCTTGAACAGGTTTCTTTTAAAATTGCCCGTGATAAGTAGCGTTGTTCCACCTGTTCGGGTAGATTAACTTTAGAGGCGGGCATTACTTGAGGTTCAAATTTATATGAGGCGGACATTTTAAGAACGGATATGGAATCGCTTCCTTTCCAAGCAGCGATTCTTGGAAAGCAGCAATAACTTCACGACTGCTCGGCTTAAATTTCAAATCTTCAACATCTATCCTAAAGTGATTAATTACAAAGTTAATCGGTGCACTTTTTTAACCATCTGAAATTAAGGATTTCTCGCAGAAGCAGTGTCTGCTTTTTCAATTAATCCACCTTGACAAACAAGATTGCGCTATATGCTCCATACAATCCTTTTTTTACATATAGAATAGTAACCACACTTGGTATATGCACACACATCTAATGTGCCGCATTGCTTATTAATTTGTGATGTCGAATATCACTAGTACACATGGTACACTGTCGAATTACTAAATGTTAACTAATGTTTGCCAATCCAAGCATGACCATTACGTGCATTCTACCATTTCCGCATGTCGCATGTTATATCTCTGTCCTTGATTCTTCGCCCGCTACAGCGAAGCACCAACGATGCCCCCTGCTGACAATTCTTTAAATCCTGTGCAGGTGTACGTTTGCGTACAGAGGAGGGAAGGAGCGGACACGGTTCGCAGCCTATTTGTAGAAACTGAGCGCCGTTGCAGCTTCAACAACCTATACTTGCGGCACCATAAGCACAGTTGGAGGGCAGCACTCACGTCATCCTTGGCCTGCTTGAGGGCGAACGCCATCCACCACCAGCTGAGAATGTAGATGATCACGAACACCACGCTCAGGGCGAGCGTCGTCCGCGCCGACGTCAGTTCCACTGCAACGAAATGAGATCACGTTGCAACTTGCCTCGTGTATGTCGGGCGCGCTTTAGTATGCTGTTACACAGAGCAACGACAAACAAAGAAGGCAAGATAACGTGGTGCGTTAGGTCCAATAACAATACATGTGCATTTGGTTACGTCATTTCTGTACCCTATAGCGACATTACACCGTCTGCAGCACGCACATATGACGTTTCATGTATCCCATTGCAACTACGTCTCTGATACATCCTACCTAATTTTATTTTTTCATTGCAACAGCAGGTATGTGGACACTTCAGGCGAATTTCCTCTGTCGGCGTCGCCGTCATGTTTCGTATAAAGCGCAAGAGTGATAAGATCGCGGCTGCGCGCCGCATGCTGTAGGTGCGAGGGAAAGCATGGGAGAGTGAGCCGAGAAGGATGGTGGCTTTGTGGTGGCGGCGTCTACTCGCGCGCGCCAGGGAGGACGGCGGAGAGGGTGCGCTCCGACTTTGTGCTAGCGCGCGTAAAAAGGTGGGGGGGAGGCAGAGGTAAGTAGCGCGCGATGGCTACTGCAGTCGCGGCTAGCGCATGGTTCGGCCGAGTCCGCGCGCGTACTATCTTGAAGGTAATCCGCGGTGTGTTCGAAGGCTAGCCGACCTGTGAAACTGGTGGTTCGTGTTGAGGCGAGAGCTAGCACGAAAGGGAATTCGCGCTCGCCGCTGGTGCCACTCTTCATCACGCCAGCGTTTCGACAGCGAGCATCCGCTGTCATCGAGTGAGATGTGTTTATGTTTGCCCGTGCGCGCGTCACACCGTGCTTGTTAATTTAGATAGCAAGCAAATGTTTGCAGCAGTTTATACAGACGGTAAAACTACTAACCTTCCTGCGTATAGCTGTCTAATAATTTGCAGTCGCAATCAATGCTTCACGTTTCGGGCGAAACTGCGACATTTTTTTTTTTTTTGCTTTCCGCTTGATTGCATAACTAGTCAAGTATAATTAACAAACTTTCCAGGCATTAACTTTAGGGAAGAACTTCCAGTAAGAAAGTTGAGTTCTTTAGCAAAAGACTAATTCAGCAGCTTCTAGCTTCCTACTTGTTGCGTAATATTTTTTTCTGCGTTCTAAAGAAGCCCCTCGGGTTATTTAAAAAAGAAGCGTAATACATGCCCGTTCGCGCGGCGCAATGGAATCGCAGCGCTATCAAAATTGCCGCATAAGTACGAACAGCGCATTTATCCTGAGGCGTAATAGCGTAAGGCTTATTGTTATCATGAGCCAGGCAAGCACATCACTGGCCTAAACCGTGCAGCTAGCGCCTGCGTCGCTGCCCTGATACCCGGTCACTTTCACAGCGAAGCTGTTAGTGTGGTTAGCCTCTACAGTTGGTCGGTATTTTTAGCAGAGCGCCCTCACGAAAAAAAAAAATACCTTCAGTGATTACGAAAAGAAAAACCTTTAGCGATTGAAACTAAAAGTGCATACGTTCTTTGATAGCGCACATACAGTATACATTACAGCATTCGTTTCAATACAGAACGAGCACAAAAGCATCGAAACCACATAATTGATGAAAAGGCGCTCCTGATAACAACGCGAAGCAAGTAGCGCCTTAGCATACGTTTTCCGGTAAGGATTACTGTAGCGCGGCAGCTTGCGACATCGGAGGGACGTCACTAGCCTCTGATTTCATAGTTGTCGCTGCCCCGCTATAGGTAGGCAACGCATAGGAGAAAGGAGTCCCGAGGAGCAGCGTGAATCTGAGGAGCGGCAAAGGGAAAAACGACAATACGACCAGCGGCGGCGTGCTGCCAAAATTGCCATTGCTCTCATTGCTCTAAATTATATCGTTTCTACCATTAATCTAAAGCAATTCAACACTGCATATACCCCCCTCAGCAGTTGTAGTGGTGCTTTTCAACAGCTTCGCTGGACATCAACTTCCGCAGGGCTGCAATGGCGAGTCAATGTTTCGAACAGCATCAGTGCAAACTAAATGTGATGTTTGTTCACATGGCATGTTTAAAAGCACTGCTATCGCGACGCGCATGCAGGCATGTCACGCGCATTTTTCTGTATTTACTTTTACATATCTCGTGGGCTTTATTTGTGAAGAAGTAAATATTATTACGCAAAGAAGTAGGAAATTAGAACCTACTGAATTAGATAATAAAGAGAAAGTGAGACATCCACCCGGTCGTAGCAACTACTACGAAGATCAGATGGTAGAGCGGCTGCTTCGGTAAGGCGGTGGTCCCGGGTTCGAGTCCCGGACCAGGACGAATTTTTCTTCAGCTGCGAGGCTTTTCTTTCGAGGAACCCGTGTGGGTTTTCTATGTAGCAATTGCTACGATTGGGTGGATGTATAATTCTCCCTTTATTAATTACTTCTCTCCACCTTGCGGATTTCCACAGACATATTATGTCATACTGAATTAGATCGATGGAAAATAAGCGCACAGGAAGAACACACCCGAACAGCCGAGAAATACAGGACAGGCGCTGTTTTGTGTCTTTCTCGGCTGTTCGTGTGTGTCTTCCAGTGCGCTTATTTTCCGTCGATCTGCAATGCACCATCTAGCCCGTCTGCAAGTGTCGTTAAACTATACTGAATTAGATGCTTCCTAGAACGCCCTGCAAGTTTGTCATTGGGAGTTTTGCCATTACTAAATGTTCACCTCTCGTTTATTAACAGAACTGATACATGCATGCAGGTGCACAGAGGCTAAGTCAGCAAAGTATACAACCTCGTCTTCCCCATTGTCTATTATGCCCTGTTGTGACAGTTTTATGCAAAATACCGATAAGCTATTGTTTCGTTCATCATGTTCGATTAACGCTTCAGTGCTACGTCGTCGCGCAGGTATGGGCGAACAGTACGCTACAGGAATTTCCGTCCGTAACCTTTATTATTCATCCTGATATATTGGTGCTCACTGATTATACCTGTGTTCTTCAAAGGTACGGCCAGAAATGCTCCTGAAATCTTTAAGCGAGGTATTGCGCAATACAAACTTGGACGAGAAGAGCACAAGGACGGAAATTAGATTTTCCTGAAATCCTTCGCAAGGTACATGTCGGTGTAGTAAGTTTGTGTCGTTCTGCGTATAGCGTTTACTGTTTGTTCGTGACTCTATGTGCATAGCCACTCGAAGTTTACTCTTTTGTTTTTTTGTCCTAGCTTACTCGTTCTTTTTGGTTCCAACCCCACCACAGGTAACAGAAAACATTATGAGAAAGTTAAAAGCAACCAGCGCAGGTCTTGATAATATGCATTCAAATCACATCAAGCTAATTGCACACCTAATCTCAGAGGTTCTCACAATTCTTATTAACCTAATGCTTAAGACTGGAACTTCCCACTAGAACTTAAACAAGGTAGAATTACTCCTGAATTCAAAAAGGGTGACCGTGCCTTGCTTACTAAATATAGATGAATATGCATTCAACCCTTTTTCAGCAAAGTTATTGAACAGGTGGTAGAAAAGTGCCTAACTAATTACCTGTCTAAATTTAGTATTCTTTCACCATTCCATTTCGGCTTCCGCAAGGGCTTTTCAACCGAACTCGCTTTCATCGCCCTAATTAAAGAATTAAATATAGTAATCGGTAAAGGCATCTATGATGGAACAGTGTTCATGGATCTAACTAAAGCCTTTGATAAAACTAACCATTGCATTTCATCCTTTAAACTTGAATGTATCGGAATAAGAGGTCCTGCTGTAACTTTAATACAAAGTTACTTAACAGATAGAGCACAAATAGTAAGAATTAATGTTGTTCTTTCTAAATTAATGATAAAAAACACTGACATATCACAGGGATCCATACTTGGCCTACTCGTTTTTAATATATGTTAACGACCTACCCAATTGCAAGTTTTGTTCTATATTATTTTTGCAGATGACACAACTATCTTCAACTCTGACAATTGTGTAAGCAACCTAGTTTCGAAACTTAATACTGACCTAAACACCGTGTTTTATTGGTGTAATATTAACGAACTGGATATAAACTCCTCTAAAACTAAATTTGTTTTTTCACGTCCCACCAACGCTCATCCGCATTCATTCCTACGCTCTACCTTAGGAATAATCTTATCACCCCTAGTGCTTCCTGTAACTTTTGTTGTGATCGGCCGTTCACCCCGCAACAGCCTCCGGTCACGGATAACGCACTTATGGGAAACGGGCCGACGGCCTCGTCAAGGTCGTTCTCAAATGGGATGTTGTATGGCCACCACTGGAGTACCTCGGTCAGGAGAGCTTTGGGCAATTAGCCAGGATATGGTCATTCACCTGTCAGCCGCCCAAATTGGCACGTCCACGCCGGAGATGGGGCCAGTGCGCTATCCCCCCTTCCCTGTTTGTGCCCAGTGATGTGCATGTGTTTCCAACAAATCTCCCTTCGGAGGGAAAGGGCAAAAAACCTCTGGATTGGTGGCACCTGCGGTCATCGGTCTCCTAACGCCGGATTGGGGGAGGTGACTGAACGATCACCACGCAGGGGATAAAAAGAGTGACGGACGGCTGGAGTGAGGTGCTGCTACAACTTCATGAGCTCTTTCTGTACTACTTTGAAATTTCTTGTAAGTATGTAACATAAACTTGTGTCTAAAACGTCCTGGACTCCTCCACGAGGAAAGTATATTCCACATCTTCGGATCCCCAGTCGCAGCAATGTTTGGGTGAAGAACGTGACTCTAACCATAAATGTTATGAACACATAGCCAACATTAGGCAGAAGGCAACCTACGAAATAAGGACTTTTGAAAACTCGGTATTTAGCCATAAGACACTACTCTCTTTATATTACCAATTCATCCATTCACATATGAACTATCGCATCGCATGCTGGGACAATACGTATGCTACCCACTTACAATCAATACAAGCATTACAAACCCCGGCTTTAGAATAATTAGTTTTAGTCCTAATCATTTCTACGCCAAACAGTTACTACATAACTATGGTATTCTTACTGTAGACGAACTTATTAACTTTAATCTTGGCACGTTTATATACTGACAACTAGATAACTCTCACTGCAACAGTCTTATACCTCGATCTTGTCTGACGAAAACTAATCTTATGCTTCCCAAGGTACACAGCAATTATGGTAAGCAGAGTATCTATTTTTCGTTCGTTTCCATCTGGAACACACTACCTTCTACTATTAGGTCATGTAAATTGTTTGAATTTAAGCGAAAACTGAAAGACCATATTTTATCATCTCCAACCACTTAGTTATGTCTTTTTTTCCCTGTCTCCCTCCAAATGTACACTTTGTTAATACTTAGGCTACACAAATAAAAATTTGGTTGGTTATGCCTTATTATCCAGTTACTTTCATAATGGCGTTAGAGTTACTTCTACTTTTGTAGTTAGTCGAATGTAATTGTAATTATTATACTTTTTTACTAGCATGTCTGTAGCTGATTTGTATTAGTACTGCTAAACCTAAACCAATACTATGTTCCCTATTTCTTTTTTCTTTTTTACATTAATTGTTTCAAGTGTTTATATATTTATTTATACGCTGTACAAGATGTCCCATTACAGTCTTTGAGCTCGGGACCTCCTCCTGTATACTATTTCCTTGTACTTTATCTTGTATATTAACAATAAAACCTGATTCAATTCAAATTTATTCAATGTTGTCTCTAGTAAACTGTACCATGGCGATTGGATGTGACAAAAATAATGCGATTCTCGTTTTCACTTGTTTACCTTGATGAGCTTTTTTTAATGACATCAACCTAATATGACAATTAAAATTGCGCTTATTAACCAGAATAATCTCGGTTATATTGCTGGTAATTATAATGGAGTTGTTTTGGTGTGCATACTTATTATTTAGCGTGAAAACAATGGAAGACACAGAGTTCGAAGAACACAGGACTAGTGCTGTCTTAACAACTGAAATTTAATGAGCAAGGTTCTCGAAAAAGAATACATGAATAAACCAACATATGCCTGCGCAGGAAATCTAAGTCACCTGGAAATAGTTACTGAGTAAGTGCGTTCACAATCTAACAAAACGACAGGTGGCTCAGATACACAATCATTGCGCAACCTTTCTGGGGAACTTGCTGAAGCCTTCCATATAGAAAGGTTGCGTGATGATGAATAAGTATGCATCATTTACAACTCGCCCACCTTTCTACCTTATTGTTTTAGTAGCGGTTATTACGTTTTGTAGTTGGTGAATGAGGGAGTTAGTAACGGTTACGTTTGTGTGAATCCCAATAGTAACTGTCACTACCTTTTTTTTTTAGTAAGGTAGAGTTGCTACCATTACTACCAGCATGTTACTACCGTGGTGGTCAATATCTTGATAAGCGATTACTAACTAAAGGTTGGTAACTACAACTATTTTTTCTCTAAGACTGCTGCTAAATTAGACGCTTGCTAGAGCGCTCTCCGACTAGCTCATTGTAAGTTTTTCCCTGTAGTAATACCTGCGAAGTTGGTTAACTATTTTGATTAATTATGCACTTAAGCAGAATGTCAACAGTGTGACTTGCTCGATTCAATAGCCAGCAACATGCATTTAGTCGCGTCTTCCTAGAGTGATTCGGCATATATTTAACAATTGATTATAGTTTGCTGGGACACGCTGTATACTTAGGACACTACCTAAAGGACTCCGCACACTTGAGGGACGACTGAGCGACCCAACACCACCTACTGTGGCCCCGTTAACGGAGCTTGCCACGGTCTTTGGGCACACCGTACCGGAAGAACTGGACTAAGCCTAATCAAGAGTCGACGCCACCAGCGTTGAGCTCTCCACCCCAATTTCCCGCCGTCTCTTACCATCACCCCACCACCTATAGTAGCCCCGCAGAGGGGCTGGATCTCATAGTTTTTTTTTCAACTCTCTCTCTCTCTCCTCTCGCGTGGGGAGCTTACATGACACAGACGAGAAAAAAAAAAGAGAAAAAAATTGAAAAAGCTCGGCCCGTGCGCTCCAGAAGGTGAGAACAAACCCGAATGGTTGAAGCACCACGGTGTCCTTTCTCATTACTTTCTACTTCTCCATTGCGTCAATAGTTATAACCGCGATGACTGTCGAAATCAATTATCTTCCGCGGACGCAATCAGCGTGAAAGAAAGGGGGCATTCTCGCACACCTGATACACGGACAAGAGCGCGCCGGTGACGAGTGTGTTTTTATACGCGTGTACTCGCGCGATGCACTGGGGGCGGCGGTTCTTATGCCTTCCTCGGGCATCTTGCGCAAAGGCACATGGCTCCTGCTATCTCTGTCCAGGCTATGTCCGAGATAGGGGTAGAAACTTTGCAGTCTAATGTTATATGTTAATCAAATGAGTTTTGCGAACATCCATTCAGCGGAAGTACATTCATGAAAGGATAAGGTGTCATCTATCTGACCGTAGCAATGCACTGACAATTACATGGACCATACCTTTTCATTTCTTGAAGCGCTACGCATATAGAAATGATGCACAGGGGGTGAAGCGTGCGTACGTTATTTCTACAGCAAGGCACCAGAAGCGAACGCTGGCCGACGGCGTTGGGCGCACGTTTTAATGAAG
The DNA here is from genome assembly GCF_023375885.2 of Dermacentor andersoni. Lineage (NCBI taxonomy): Eukaryota > Metazoa > Arthropoda > Arachnida > Ixodida > Ixodidae > Dermacentor > Dermacentor andersoni. The sequence goes on along the minus strand of NC_092814.1, from coordinate 260,082,413 downwards.
ACACTGTTGGTGTCTTAAGTTCTAAATTGTCCAGATACCAGCGAAGAGTTCTTTGCAATACGTAACTGGAGCTTTGAAACGCGTCTGGCGTGGTGAACATCTGTGAAGAAGCGGACAGCTGTAAAGAATGATGCGAGAATCGTGGATGTGCATCGTGAATGTGGCGGACTCGTTCGTCCTACAGCTGCATCATGTTGCCGACACGCCAAAGCCATCACTGGGTTTTTTCGGCTACGAACATGACGCTTTCGGAACACGAACGCTACCAAACACCTGGAGTTACTGGCAGCTAGTTTAATGAACGAGAAGAAAGGGGATTAACGAAGGGGTCCGATTTTTATTAATCATATCATCAGAAGCCAACAAACAAAGACACCAAGGATAACACAAAAGGAAATTACTTGTACTCCTTGATAGAAATGAATAAATTATAAACTAATGGAATTGAAAGTGGATGAAAAAAAAAAACAACAACTTGCCGTAGGTGGGGAACGATCCTGCGTGTCCGCATTACGCTCAATTGGTAGAGCATCGCACGCGCAATGCGGAGACGTGGGATCTTTCCCCCCCTGCGGCAAGTTGTTTTTTCATCCACTTTCATTGCCATTAATTTATCATTTCTTTATGTCAATTAGTCAGTACAAGCAATTTCCCCTGTGCTGTCCTTGGTGTCTTCGTTTGTTGGCTTCTTATGATATGGCAGCTAGTTTAGGCCAATAAGGAGTCACGAATGAGGAATACACTCTATATTCCAGATCGGGGTCTCTGCAGCGGTGCAGCTTTCAAATTACAGACCGATCTCCGAAGTTTGCGAGCACAGAAGAGAGGGGCAATAAATTCTTTTTTTCATGGATTCGGAGATGGAAAAGGAGGGGAGGGGAGAGTGGTGCTCTAGGTATCGCTCTGAGCCCCTGCAATAAGGTTGACACTGTATGTGATGAAAAAAGTTAAAATTAACCTTGCAGAAAACTAACTGTGGCATGAAAGCTGTTTGCGGAATATGTAACAATAGAAAATTGGCCAGTTCGTTTGTTACGCATTTTTAAGCCGTTGCAGCTGTCATAACGGGAGAAAAAGAAAAGAACAAGACCAAATGTTTCGTTGCAAAGGGAGAGGGTAAACCTTCCCTGATGTCGAAATAAACCCACATGGCGTGGGATCCATGCTTAAGGAATTTCAAAAGCAAAGGCGCCGCGAAGTTTCTGAGGTTGTTTTTCTTCAGGAAACTGATCCACTCTGATTTCGTTACGTTGCATATATACAATTCCTACACTGTGACAAAAACTCCTTAAATAGATCAGGACCGCTAGATTTGAAAATTATACGTCGCTACGTTCTGCGAGGGAATACCGCGGTACTGAAAAAAAATGAAAGGGGTTCGTAGTTTAAATATGAGCAAAGGAACGTTATATTTACACTGGCTTCGTAGTTCTAAAGACCCTGAAAGTTTTCCTCATTCATGAGCTAGGACACGTGCAAAGGAAAATCCTCTGAAAACTAGGAGAAGAAAAAAAAGCGAAGCACTTGATGTCACGCCGACATTACAGGAAAGAGACGAGGGATCGCTAGGCAAGCGCCTGCATGGCTTCATTCGTCTTCTTGGGGTCACGTAAATCTGAGTCCGGCGTGTCCTATTTCTTTCTTTCCCGCGAACGTTCTCTCCGTTTCTCTATTCTGCCACCTAAGAACCTCAAAAGCATGTGCGACCCCCGTCCTTTGCGGCCTTAGAAGAGGGGAAATTCAAAGAAACCATTTGGCCTATCCATTCACCTATAGATATCTCAGCATATGCACTGCACGCCCCGTCTCGGGGCGCATAAAGGATCAACGATTCAGTACAGACTATAGTCGTTAAGTTGTCCCTGGTGAAACCTGTTTACAAGCAGTGTCTGCCACGAAAAAAGGTCCAGATGAACGTGGCAGATGTTGGAGCACGATCAGTACAGCCAGTACTCACGCAGGAAGGCCTCGAGGTCTCCCTTGAGGTTCGTCAGCGTCTGTCGTGTGCGGTCCAAGACGAGGCTCTTGTGGTCGTCGCCGCCTCCCATCAAGAGGTCCGACTCGGAGGGCATCCATGCTGCGAGCACCACGCGCAGGAAGGCGATCTCCTTGCTCGCCTCGTACAGCCTCCCCGACAGCAGGATGAGTGCCAGGAAGGACAGCCCCTGCAAAGCACGCAAACCGCGCCGGTCGGCCATGCGTCAGTGAGCGCGCAGGTACCAAACACCATCGAGAAACAAACGGTGAAATTATGCATGGTAATTATAAAGCGCTACGCGTACGGGTATACCAAAGTGAAAGCATTTCGAGTTGCACAACATGCTCGCAATTAAAGTCAGATGTTTGAAGATGAGTCGTGCACGTGCGCACGACACTTCCAAATGCATGGACACATCGTGCGCAGTCGCAATACAAATTTGTAATAATAATAATAATAATAATAATAATAATAATAATAATAATAATAATAATAATAATAATAATAATAATAATAATAAAGAAAGCCGATAGCCCGTACCGTGCTACTTTCCTACTTTAGGCGCTTGTCTCGAGCTCAGTTCCGCACATTACCATACAAAAATTATGACATGCTGCGCCTTCCCGCCCATATCCTAAACGACATTTTTTTCGAAGACGAACATCCTTGGACCATGGTCGTGTGCGTCGCTGCCGCAGTAAGCAATGGCAGCATTACTGCAGTACCTCCAGCCTAAAGTTCTATGCGACCATTTATAGACTTGCTGCGCATATTCACATGTGCGCGCAAACTAGTGCTCTTTCCCTCTTCTTTTTTTTCCTCTATTTGTCCGCCCCTTCCCCTGTAGTGCTGGATATCAAACCGGACGTTCGTCCGTTTAACCATTTCTGCCTTTCCTTTCTCCTATCTATCTATCTATCTATCTATCTATCTATCTATCTATCTATCTATCTATCTATCTATCTATCTATCTATCTATCTATCTATCTATCTATCTATCTATCTATCTATCTATCTATCTATCTATCTATCTATCTATCTGTCTATCTATCTATCTATCTATCTATCTATCTATCTATCTATCTATCTATCTATCTATCTGTGACATGCCCTCCTTTCTTTGTGTGTAGGGGTTCTTGTGCTCGCTTCTTCAGCAAAGCTTGATCTATATACTTGTGTTTTTAGTATTCAAAGAAGTGGCTGGTATGTTCTTCTCGAGATGCCAGGCTCTCCACCTTCTTCCTTCTTAAACTAGGGATACCTATATCTTTTGACTTTGCGAAGTAACGCTGTGCCAGCATATGTGACGCTGGTAAATATTTCGGCATGATGTCTGTAATATGTCACCAGCGTCGGTCCCTTTACCCTGAATTCGTCTACTGTAGCGGCCTCCCTTCTTGGTGCTAACAAGCATTCCGGTGAAAAAATTAAATAAATTTGATGTATACCTGAAATGTTTACAGGAGGTATTCAGAGACCTGGAGTGGGAAGAATTGGGGATAAAAGTAGATGGAGAATACCTTAGTAACTTGCGATTCGCTGATGATATTGCCTTGCATAGTAACTCAGGAGACCAATTGCAATGCATGCTCACTGACCTGGAAAGGCAAAGCAGAAGGGTGGGTCTGAAAATTAATCTACAGAAAACTAAAGTTTTGTTTAACAGTCTCGGAAGAGAACAGCAGTTTACGATAGCTAGCGAGGCACTGGAAGTGGTAAGGGAATACATCTACTTAGGGCAGGTAGTGACCACGGATCCGGATCATGAGACTAAAATAATCAGAAGAATAAGAATGGGCTGGGGTGCGTTTGGCAGGCATTCTCAGATCATGAACAGCAGGTTGCCATTATCCCTGAAGAGAAAAGTATATAACAGTTTTGTCTTACCTGTACTCACGTACGGGGCAGAAACCTGGAGGTTTACGAAAAGGGTTCTACTTAAATTGAGGACGACGCAACGAGCTATGGAAAGAAGAATGATGGGTGTAAGGTTAAGGGATAAGAAAAGAGCAGATTGGGTGAGGGAACAAACGCGAGTTAATGACATCTTAGTTGAAATCAAGAAAAAGAAATCGGCTTGGGCAGGACATGTAATGAGGAGGGAAGATAACCGATGTTCATTAAGGGTTACGGACTGGTTTCCAAGGGAAGGGAAGCGTAGCAGGGGGCGGCAGAAAGTTAGGTGGGCGGATGACATTAAGAAGTTTGCAGGGACAACATGGCCACAATTAGTACATGACCGGGGTAGTTGGAGAAGTATGGGAGAGGCCCTTGCCCTGCAGTGGGCTTAACCAGGCTGATGATGATGATACCTGAAATACAATTTTGTTTTCCCTCGGTTCCTTTCTTATTGAACTGTTAAACTACCCAACGTCTGCATCAAACTGTTTGTGTGGGCGTGCGTGTTTTGTAAGCGTTTAAATTACTTTAGCCTCACATTTGAACCAGAGTCAGCTAACGTACCTAATGTACAGAATTGTACAGCATTTGCGGAAAAGGGAAGCCATTGCGAACATGACCGCCGCTGACTCCGCAATGTCTACTCGCTCTTCTGTTGCACCAGCACTGCTGCAAAGCACGAGAGAGAGAGAGGCGAACCCTCGACCTCATTGTGCATACCTTTCGAAGCCCAGAAGTTGCATGGGCGCGACACGACGCATGCAGGAATCAGCAACACTTGTGCTAATATTGGTTTCGTTGCTTTTGAAAAAGGATGCTCGTTTCCTGCTTGAAAAAAAGGCTTCCGGAATACGGGGTGATCATTTTTAACTTTTACGGAATTTTTTAATGCGGCTTGCTGCCGATAATATAATTCTAGTCCTTGACCTTGATTATTAAGAGAGGCGGACATTAGTTTCTCGTGAAATAGAAACACATGTTCGACTAATTAACGCGAATTCATCAAATAACTTCTTAATTAAATAATTTGGGACATACATTGCAATTTACGAATTGTAGCCGGTGAGTTTGAAAGGCGTATCCACTTGGAATGAATTTCCAGAATGATAACAGTTCGGAGATAGGCGCCATCAAACTCGCCATAAAAATCCATTGTTCCACTTACTTATATTAGGAAAACTCTCTCTTATGCATTGAAGCAAGAAATTAACTAGAATGCCCATGTATTTCGTCCCACACTTTGGGAAACATCTTGAAAATGGTTTCATCCTGGAAATTCATTTCAAGCGGATACGTGCCACAAGTTCACCGACTACTATTCGTAAATTTTAATATGTGTCGTAAGTCACTCAATTAGGAAGTTAATTAGTAAAATTTTGGTAATTAGTTGAATGTGTGTTTCGATTTCTCGGGCTAGTAATACCCGCCTCTTCGAATAACGCAGCACAAGAAGAAGAATTATGCTATTTGCTAGAAGCGACTTTTAAAAAATTCCGTAAAACTTAAAAATGATCACCCCGTATGTTCCTTATGAGAAAACGAGAAATGCTTTAATCAGAGCTGGAGATATTAGTTTATCCAAACGCCTTACATGCTACTCAAAATGGTTAGGGATGAACATAAAATAATTCCAGCAAAAACTAAAGCAAGTCTGCAAAAGCTAGATAAAAAAACGCCCCACCGAAGCACTCCTCTATGCTCCCCGGACACAAACACTTTTGCAAAGAACCGCCTCGTCGCTAGCTCATTAGTCACACGAAAACCGAACGGACCTCTGGCGCTGTTTAACATGGTGACAGAGGGAAGACCGTGCGGCTTGAACAGTTTTCGGGTGTTTGGGGGCGTCGATAGAAACTCCAGGTTTACCATGCAGAGCCTGGGCGCTCGGACAGCCACGTGCTTTCCGCAGACTTCGTACAAGTGCCCATTTTCTGTGTGACGGCAGTCCACCATTATTATGAACACGCGTAAGCACAACCCCCGCTCCTCCGTGTCACGCCAGCTGCGGGTATTGTGGACACCGGCGGCAGCAGCTTCGATAGGCTGCGCAAGCGAACATTCAGCGCGATAATGAAACTATGGCGCCGCATACGCCATGCCGTCCGCTACACAGCCCTTCGCGACACGCAGCGGAGAGATCTGGTCGCTCTTTTCAAGGACAAGTTGTTAAGGCCTGGCAAGTGACGCCGAATTCGTTGTTGACTAGGGACTATGGGATGGCCAGCTGTCGCTGCTATGAATAAGCAAGCTCCCTCGTGGCAAGCCGCTAAGCGCCCGCCTCTGTCAGCAGACGGCGTGGGCCAGGCAGCGCTAATTCGCGCTTTCGCAGTGCGTGGAATGTGCTGCCGCCGGCGTCCGCGACTCACGCGGAGCACAGCGCGAGCCCAACTTTCGTGTGCGCGCTATAAGAGTGCACCGCCCAGTACTACGCAGTAGAGGTAATTAAATTGAATGCCGGGTTTTTTTTTTTTTTACGTGCCAAAATCACGATGTGATTATGAGGCACGCCGTAGTGGGGGCACTACGGATTGATTTTCACCCCCTATAGGGTTCTTTAACGTGCACCCAATGCACTGTACACGGGTGCTTTTGCGTTTTGCCCCCATCGAAATGCGGCCGCCGTGGTCGGCATTTGATCCCTGCGCCCTCGGGCCTATAGCAGCGCCACGCTAAAGCCACGATGCCACCACGGCGGGTACTGCAAGTACTATACTAAGCCGGAATGAAACGGGCACGGCAAAAAGAAAAAAAATTACAGGATCTCTTAAGATCTCTGTTAAGAGGTGAACGGCGAAAGCCTACTCTTCCTCCTTTTTGATCCTCCTCTTTCTCTTTGCCTCTTCTCTTTCTCTTCTTTCTTTTAGTCATTGCTGCTCACAACTAAGCATTTTTAGTCATTTGTAATCAAATGTGGTCATTACAAGCCGTCGTTAGACATATTGGTCATTTCGGAGTCATTAGTAGTCATTATTAGTATCTAGTCATTATTAACCTCTACCAGTCTCTATTGTAACGTTATCATTCAGTAACTGTCACTACCAATCATTTTTCATTCTTTAATCTGTCATTAATCTGTCTTCATATGGCGTGATGACGCTTCGGCGGACACTCTGGCGGTCAGGTCTGCTGACACAAACTTCAGCATGAACCTAGAAAGGCTTTCACCTTAAAAAAAAATAACGAGGGTTCTTCTCACTAACGTACCGAACAATAGTAGCGTTCGAAGTGGATGACGTGAATTACATTTTCCAATTTTCGCGATGAAGACGCTATACACTTCATTCTCCTCTGTCTGCGCAGTAATTCACCTTACGACCACCACTGCTTCCTCTGAGACGTTGGTCAGTCAGACCACGAAGGTGTCTTAGCCGAGCCGTGGCGAAAGCGCAGGCGCTCACACACCGCATACACAGCCATGGCCATTCTGCGCAAACCGCCGCTCAAAGAGGAGGTCTCCGTTCGGAGCCAGTGGAAGGACACCGCGAAATACTAGTGGAGCCGACGTAAGCTGTGCGTCTCTCGACCGACTCCTCGAGGCGTACACACGAGTCATTATTTCATACAGGCACAAAAGTGATCCTCTAAAGACCAATGCTCCCTCAAACACTGTGAGAAAATCGTGGAACACGTATTCATACTTCCACGCTCGCCAATATTAGTGTGACTGGCGTGACTCCCACTCGTATTCTGAGTTCGGAGGCTCAACATGTTTACCGGTCCGCTATCTATACTGATATACTAAAACCCATTCCATCTCGTTCTTCGTCCAGCCATGTAAAGAGCGGAATGGCCCTGCCGACACTGCCGTACTCTTGGGCGCTATAACGTAAAACTATTCCAAACTTTTCTATTCCAATTCTGCAATCAGCCCTTCGCGATTGGTCAAAAACTTTTTTGGACCACCCTTAGTTCAGCTGTGTCACGCGATGTCACGAAAACCGCGATAGCTTCCCATCTGATATTACAGGTACACACTGATTATGCATGATTTCACCGAACGAAAGAAAAATAGTGATTTCTGATTCGACGCCTTTTCGCCGTTAGCCTTCGGCTATTGGTCAAAACTTTTCGGCTGCACCCACTTCACCTGCCTGTCACGCGACGTCACAAAACCGCAAAAACTCACCGCGTCAATGTGACGTGTACGTGTTAAAGATGCATTAATATGCCGAACAAAACTGAGTTTTCTTCGGAGTAGCCGCAGGCTGCCCCGTTCCGAAAGGAATAAAAGATGGCTGCCGCCAATCGCTCCAGCACTGGCTACTCGCCCCTGCCGAAGAGCCGGAGACTCTATATCATTTGCGTATAATAAAACTTTTTGTCTGTCCGTGTAACGTTTTCGAGCACTTTCGGCACGTTTACGATCTCGTTATGCCAAGTATTCTTAGCTGCGGATCCGTTTTAGCGTCATTCTTAAGCTTCCGTTGCATGCCGCCGCGATTTTCGACCAGCCACCGCAAGCTAAGTAAGGGAAAGCGGACCAGTCAAAGACGCCGGCACCACCCTCTTCATCCGGTTATCGATTTTCAGTGCAGTGGCTAAGCCCCACGAATCCCTCTCCACTTGAGCGTACTCCTCGCCTCTTGTCAGCCAATGAGATAAGACAAGCCGCTCAGTGTAGGCAATGTTATTCGTTTTTAAAGCAAAGAAAAGTGACCTCCTATGAAGGAAGAGAGCGCTTGATTGGTCTGTTCAGACAACCCTGCGCGTGACCGCCCGATGCTTGCGTCGGCGGTTGCGCAAATTTGACGCCAGGAGAATGGAATAAAAACATATTGGAATATTTTTACGTTATAGGGCCCCTTATTTCAAGCACTTCGCTGAAGATCTATATTCTACGAGCGTGATAGCCCATGTAGTCGTCATACAAAACCCTATAGTCTGCTAGGTCTCTGAAGTAAATGAAATAGCCATGCCATCACAGCACTTTCAAGTGGAGGAGGAGGAGGAGTAATTGAGCGAAATAACCTTTCTAGTTTGCGTACCTTGCGCTTAATTTTGACTCTATATCAAGTGTGAGGTTTTGAAAGAAGCATTCTACACCCACGGCCGCAGTAGTGACAGGCTCTCTGAACCGCAAGAAGCTCGGAGGTCGTGGGGTTACATTTCTTCCCGGCTTTAGGGAGCCTCGTTTTGACGGATTCAGTGTAGGGGCCGCACGGCGAAGTATCCACTGTGACTTGCAATTCTAAGGAGGATGCGTTATCCGCAATGTTGTTTGTTTGTATTTGTTTTTGTTTTATTTTTCGGAGATCCCTAACTCTGAAAGCTTTTGCGGTCACGGGTACAGGTTGCCGAATTGAAATCTTGCGGCTTTGTGGAGGCCATAGAGCTCGCGCCAGGTAATCAAAGATGTTTGCACGTAAGGGCCCTTCGTGAACTGCGGTAGTATAGTTAACTATCCTAATTGGCCAGCGCAGTTATGCAGATGAATTATGAATTCCTCTCACGTGTGAATATGTTTGTGTGAACTCGAAACCTCATCGGCTAACGCCGGCTCTACTCTGCAATGCTGCACAGACTAGTACAACAAGGCAAGCGCCTAAATTTTCTGCCGATGAAATTTAACGTAGGCATAACAGTCTCGTCTTCTTTCTTTTTTTTTTTATACGTCTGAGCGACCGCATGCGGGGAAAATGACCGCAATCCTGTTTGTCGTTCGCACGTTACACTGTCTAGTTTGAGAAAGCTGAACTGAACGCGCAAGCACGGCTGCCCTTCTTTTGGCAACAAAGAGGGTTGGCTAAACATATAGAATATAAAACTCCACCGATGCGCATTTGTTTATGCGCTTTCCTGGATATAACGTCGCTGAAGGTTATGTACTTATCACTCATCCCGATTCATACAATTCCATTTGATGCGTTTAAGACTACTAAGCTTCCTGTCTGCGATTCCATGAAAAACATGTTACGATTCCATGAAAAACATGTTAGGAGGGCTGTGTCGTACAAGTATCTAACAACAATAGCTGCAACCTTCTCGATCGGAGCACGCGTCGGACAATCTGGATAGCTGCAGCGAACCGTGAACTGGAACGCTGCTTCCCGCATTTTCGCACGCGTGGCGCGCTGCAGAATGTGGAAGCCGTTAACTGCGCTGATCGCAAGTTTCACGGCGAGCGGCGTGGCAAAGCGTGCCTGTTCTCGACACATATTCAGCACCCGGAGGATCATCCTGTGCTAACTCAAATTACTCCGTAGGTATTCTATGCTGGTTCCATGCACGTGTGCTACTTCGGTACTTCGGAATTCAGTATCTCCCTTAAAATCACTAACTTTCATTTTGTTCCAGCAATATTGCTAGCGTCTCTAATGACTAGAGTATTCGACTGGTGTATTCGACTAGAGCTTGCCGCTTCTTGCATTTCCCAAGAGAGAATGAGAGAAACAAAAAGGGAAAGGTACGGATGTCAACCAAGGACGTGCCGGTTGGCTACCCTACACTTGGGGAGGGGAAAGAGGAAGAATAGATAAGAAGGAGAGAGAAGAAAAATAATAAAGAGTCAATCATTCACAGTGTCAGTGGCAGAGGAATGTCCACTGTCACAAGCGCTAGTACAGTTCAGTAGCCTTCACGAAGGGCAGAAGGGCTTTTCTGGCCTTTCGCATGCAAGAATGCATAGGCTATGATCCCAGGATATTTTCCTCCGAGAGAAATCTATCACCTAGTAGCCTGAGTTTAGCTTGTAGAGTACGTCGTCGAGCATCCAAGGATGGGCAATGACACAGAAGGTACTCTAGCGTCTCCTCGCACCCGCAAAAATTATACACCGCGCTGTTGGTCATTCCTATTAGGAATGAATTGGAATTGGTAAATGCGATGCCCAACCACATGCGACACGATAAAGTTGTTCCTGCATTTTTCAAGAGAGAAAGAGAGAGAGAGAGAAAGGAAAAGTAAAGACAGGGAGGCTAACCAGAGATCATCTCCGGTTAGCTACCCTGTACAGGGGGAGGGTCAAAGGAATGCGATAGTTGAGAGAGAGAAAGAGTTTTAAAAAAAATGGGGGGAAAAACATGCACGCACACGCACGTACGCACGAACTGTTTCTGTGAGCACTGTCACGCAGTCTGCAAAAGCGTTCCTATAGTGTTACTCAGTGTCACCGTACAATCCTACGTCACAGTGCACAGTCACAATTTGTCAGAAAGTCCCGTGTCTTTTAAGTACCGCCGCAGCGCCTTCATAGCGGATCGCGTTGATGTCTGCGTAGGCCAGTTTCCACGGATGTTGTTTTCTGTTATTGGGCGCTTGTCCAGTTTGTCGAGGGTGGCTGAGAGAACTGCTCTTTGCGGGTTGAAACGAGGGCACTCGCCAAGAAGGTGCGCGATTGTTTCATCTCTCCCTTCATACACTCTATTTTCTTCGCTACTCTTTTTATCCCTTTCCCCTCACCCGTACAGCGCCGTGGAGGTGCCCTCGCAGGAGAGGCAGTAACGGCGCTGTACAATTATCTCTTCCTTTTCCCCTGTAAAACCACTCACACTCACACAGTTGCGTCGTGTAAGGTCGGCCAGAATACTGAGCTGTAAATTAGGGTCCAGGGTATGAGGGCGTGCACATGTGAACCCGGATGAATTCCACTGAGCTAATGTCAGGTCACGCGCAAGTGCGGAAAGTTTTCTCGGTGCGTCGGCTCTCGAAAGTTGAATGGCAACGCAGTTGACGCCGTCATGGGCAGATCGGGCAGCTGCGTCTGCTCGATCATTGCCCTGTATGCCACAGTGACTAGGCAACCACTGATATATTATATCGTGTCCTTCGTCAACTATGCGATGGTGGTCTTCTCTGATCTCTGCGACGAGCTGCTCATGTGATCCAGGGCGCATTGCTGAGAGTACACTCTGTAGGGCTTCCTTGGAATCACAGAAGACTGACTATGCATGGGGTGGTTCCTCCTGAATGAAATGAAGAGCCGCACGCAGGGCTACCAGTTCAGCAGCTGTCGTTGATGATACATGTGACGTTTTTAGCTGTATTTTGGCGGATCTTGTTGGTATCACCACAGCAGCAGCTAAACTTGCAGGCGTGACTGAGTTATCGATGTTAACGTATACGCGGCCACCTCATGTAATGTAGGCCTAATGTGGCCTGCTTCAGGGCAAACGACGGCATGTTAGCTTTCCGCGTGATTCCTGGGATTGAGAGGCGTATTCCAGGTTTGCGCAGGCACCATAAAGGTGAGGATTTTTCAAAGTTCCTTTAAAGGATATTGGGGTGAGGGGAATTTCTTTAATGAAAGACCACTCCGGCATCTTGGACTGCATTTCTTTCTGTTTTAGTTTTTCTCTTTATATTTTTTTAACGTGGTAGCTCTTGTGGGGTTTTCAGTCCTCCAAGTGTTCGTAATCCATAACCATACAAGTTACGGTACGCAATATCGAATTGCTGTGGTTGCTTGCCTGGAGGTAACCATAGTGAACGAAGCGAGCTGCACCTTTTATTCTGCTGAACACTTTTATGATGAAGAAATTGCGGTCACTGACCTAGTAAAGGTGACATAACACAGAGACGTTTTGGGACCCGTACGGGTTCCCTGATCACACTAAAAAAAACGTATCTGTGTTATTTCACCTTGACTTGGTCAGTGACCGCAATTTCTTCATCATCATGTTACCTGACCAGACGAACTTTCGTCGAACCCTTGACTACATGAACACTTTCATGTAGCATGTACGGAACAACAGAAAGCTGTGTCGGGAGTTTTTCATGTCGCTCTACAATTTTCTCACTGAGGCTTTTTATCTAATTATAATATTTAGGAAGGTCATTATTGAATTATGGCTAATTATGTAATTAGGGGGCAAACAATATTACCTTGGCTCTGTCCAGCTACGTGGCATTTGTATATTTTTTAAACCTCGGTGCATGCATCATAGTTGGGACGCCATATATATATATATATATATATATGTGTGTGTGCGTGTGTGTGTGTGTGTGTGTGTGTGCGTGTGTGTGTGTGTGTGTGTGTGTGTGTGCGTGTGTGTGTGTGTGTGTGTGTGTGTGTGCGTGTGTGTGTGTGTGTGTGTGTGTGTGTGTCGACCACCTGCGGCTCTTTGGTGTTCACCCACAGTACAACAGCACCGTACACGAGCGTCTTTAACCACCCACATGGGAATGCGACGGCCGCTAATCAAACCCACGACCTGTACTGCACAACCACGGCGGGTGAGATTAAAATCGGGGAATAAATAAATTAAATGAGAGGAGAACGAAGACAAAGTTGACGTTACCGTAAAAAATACTCACTTCCCCCCTCCCCATGCGCACTTCAATACTAGCACTGTGAAACAGTCACATGGCCAGACAAAAGCTGTTTCACAGTACTCGGTCTGTCTGTTGATTGATTGATTGATTGATTGATTGATTGATTGATTGATTGATTGATTGATTGATTGATTGATTGATTGATTGATTGATTGATTGATTGATTGATTGATTGATTGATTGATTGACAAGTCAGCGAGTGAGCGAACAGTGTCCGTGGTGGGTCAACCTGTTCAGGGCGGGTGTCGGCAGCTGCTTCGTCTATGCTGCATCTCGTGCGTCTCCAAAGGGCGCGAGATATCCAGCGTTACGTCAGCATCCACCGACTTCCATGATTCTGACTCTGTGAACTTATTTCTTTCAGACGAACATGGTTCATTAACCTTGAAAACCGCGGCATTTGGCAGACATAGCACGAAGAGAAAGGCACACTAGCCTTCTCCATTCGTCCGGTGTGTGTCAAGCGCTGCCGTTTTCAAGATGCAGTACCATCTAGCCAGAAAGCCTATATTGTATTATGTCCGCTAACTCCTCCTTTTTTTCTCTCTCTCCGTGATATCTTCATGTCGCATGCGACGCTTACTACAGGACAGCAAGCGTGACGATCTCGCAAACTACACCAGCTGCCTTCATTCGCTTCATTAGTGTCGCTATAGCGCGTCACAAGGGCGATTCTCGCGGGAATAACTCGCGCATATCAGCGAGGTAAACTAATGTAAGCTCATAAATGCATAGAGCACGATAAGATAAAATTTGCCGACGTCTTAAACAAAGCCCACTGCTTCAGAAAGTGCTAGTGGAAGAACAAAAACGCCTCTCAGCGTATTAAAGATTTGTTGTCATGCTGACCAACGTGAGCTGCCTTCTAGCTAGTTTCTGATTCCGCCACTTGTATTCAAGCACGCTACCCTATACTTACGACATAAACAATAGTGGTTCGTTACAACGGCAACAAATCCGCTCACGTGCTATTAGGATCTTGTTGACCGCGCGTAACAGTACGTTCTTTTAAGCATTAGAAAGGCTGTGGCCCCAAAGGATGTCCTGTATAAAATGTATACCCTTATTTTCCTTCTTCTTCGCATTGTTTTGCTCTCTTTCGTTTTTTTTTTGTTTGTTTTTTTCTGATGCGGAAGTGTCAAAGGGCTTACTGAGCTAAAAGCCCGCGTCTGTCATCTGTAGGAGCGAAACGGCGCCTCGTTCTCCGTTGTCCGCGACGCCAAGTCACGAGCGTGCCTCGACGGTGCAGAGCGGGCGAAAGGGAGCACCTGCTGCAGTAATAGTGCGCCAGGGGCTGCCTGTGGCGAGAGGACCCTCGCTCGCATTCCTCGTCCGCACAAGCTCTCGCCTGCGTTCTAACTGCGCCTCGGTAAGGCCAAATCAAAACGCGCCAAGCGTCTCAACGCACACGCTTGTGCGCGAGAAGTTCATAACTCGAAGGACCACTCAGGGGCGTTCAATTGGTCGTTAATGCTTTCGCATTCCAAACTCATAAGAAATGTTCAATTGACTTTCTTTCTCCTTCTTTTGTGAGATCGGACAGACAGACCTCTCACAGTACACAGAATTAAATTGTAAGGTTTTAACGTCCCTTCTAAACTGCACAGTGGGTTACGACTCATAAGGGACGCTGTAGTGGAAGTTGCCGGAGTAATTTTGACTACCTGGGGTTCTTTAAAGTGACACGTGCCGCAGAATGGAAATGAGTGAGGGGGGCGCATAGTGGAGTGAAATAATTTGTGAGGTATAAGTATTCTCAGCTGTACCATTAAAAAAACACATAAATATAGCTCTGGGACCGCCATGACATCGAAAGCACAGCATGTTTTCGAGCATATGCACTAAGTAAGCGAGCAGATTAAAAAAAAAAAAAACACTACTGCAATCGTCTCACCAGTGGCACGTAGAGGCAGGGCAGTTTCTGATCTTCCCGATCCGTGGAGTACATCTCCGTTTTTCTTCGGAAACTTTCGGAGCACTCAGATACACAAAGGTCATTCGCAGTCAATGTCTCTAGTCCTCATGGTGACGCGCAATTTTCTAAAGAACATGGTCACCGTATTCGAGCTGGTACGCGGGCAAACTTGGCAACGCATCCCCACGACCCCGACGCACGGAGTAAGGTTAACGGGTGAAACACGGAGGTCAGAGAGCAATGACAGGAAATGCGAGTCAAGTAAGCCCACCAAACATTGCGATATTAATAGAAACTACCGCATACTCAGGTTCGAGGTGTTACTTATCCACGCTGTGGTACAGCTTCAGTTTAAACTCTGTACATTCGTGTGCATTTGAGCCTGATTTGCCTTCACACTCCTGGCATTCTGTCCAAGTGGAAGATTTGCGCACTAAAACTGACGATACATGTATGTGCAACACCACAGCCGCTCGAATGCTGCTGAGACGATTGGTGAAAAAGCACGAGTTCCTGAAATGTTGAATGCGATAAAGTCAGTAAGATTAATTACGATCTATTGCCACCTCATCCATTCATTTGGTCTCGACAAATTCACGCGCAGCGCGGCAGATGTTTACTGAATATTCGTAAACGGTATCAAGACACGCCTACTTGACCAAAGTTGGAGTTTTCGTTCCATCTGCTCTGTGTGAATAAATATCCTCAAAATTGTCGCAACAATTAAAACCCCATGCCTAGGAACAGAAGAAAAGTATTGGCCTCGAATGGAAAGTAAAGCTATTCGTGACAATTGCTCATCAAAGCATGTTGGTTATAGGAACAATAAAACAACCCATATTGAACGCAGAGAAACCCGTCGCTTATGATACCACATAACAGTCAGACTTCGCAATGTTACAAGATGAATGCACCGCTACGGGAAGATGAATTACCTGTTAACAGCAGAAACTATAGTTCAATTCGAGTCTAAAGAATGAAATGACAAATTATGTGGACAGGAGTGCCAAGAAAAAATAGTTACTCACAGAGATATAGCTTGTCGGCAAATATTCCAAATCCCAATAATTGTCAAAAGCAGGGAGTCCACTTCCAAGAATAATATCGGTGGTCCAATTAAGCGACGCCCAAGTCACACAGTGCGTAGCGCTTTCTTTCGCTGAACAAGAGAGGACAAAATATGCAACATGCCGAAAACTACAGTGAGCGAGCCAGAGGGCGCACGTGTCAGATTGTTGTGCAGACGTCGTCACTAAAACTGAAAAATTTATAAGGTGTTGTATGCAACGACGGCCCTGCGACGCTGTAACACAGTACGTTCTGACGTTCTAGAATGTTCAGTAAACTCCAGAACGTTTTAACGTCCAGTGTACGACACCTGCGCGAAGAATGCACAATATAATAGTGATTTCTTGGAGCAGCCGCACCTAGACGGAACGAGCTGGCCTGGAAGTAGCGTTAGAGGAATGTTATATCACGTAACAACGCTGACCCAAGCACAGGAATCAGTCGGTTTGAAACGCTGAAGGCGTATATAACTGAAAAACTCTTCTGCTAGACAACACAATGTGAGACGATACAGATGAGGTCTACGAAGATATGAATGTCATTGCTACGAAGATTTGAACTTTATCCTTGCCATCAAAAAAGTTAAGGCTCAGTTTGATTATTCCACACATACACAAAATTAAGACACACGTTTTACGTTATAAATACATTCAATGAGAGCCCAGAGAATACGCAAGCGCTCTAGCCCGTATTTTCGCCATAAAGACCTTCACTTGAAACACAAATTCCTTGCAGCCAACGTCGGATAAAAGCTACATGCAGCGCTGTGTATAAAACCGCGATCGTGGCTCCACCACAGGACCCTGCCGCCGAATTTAGCAAGTGGACTGCACGAGCGAGTACTTAAAGCTGAGTGATTGATGCGAGTGATCTGAGCTGCACACATCAGGATGGCGATGAATACCAAGCCATGGCCCAGCCTTTGTTCCGCCTCCGCTGGATGAATCACTCCAGGATTCCAGATACACACCGCACTTCGCCGAGAAGAACAATGGAGCTTGAAATTACAGCGTCGTGCTCTACCATTCCCTTCGGGCCACTCACTGCGGAAAGACAAAACGTCCGCAGCCAACGGTTGCCTTTCGCTGCCACATAAAACACGTGTCGGCTTGTCCACACGCAGCAAGAGTAGCACGCACAACGCGGGATCGCGCAGCACACGACCCACGGTCCTAGCCCGAGGAAACGCCGGAGGCGTCTAAACGGCCGCAGCGCAAACTGGGGAACACGCGTCGGCCAACCCGCCGGCGCTTCGCGACAGGAATGAGGGCATTCCCGGAACCCGTCGAGGCCCGCAACAGACGGACGGACGCGCGCAATCCGATCGTGACATCTGACCGGTTGCCCGGCCGTTCGACCTCAGCAAGCAGCAGCAGCCGGCGCACGGTGGCGTTCTGGGGAAGCGAGGAGGAGGAGGAGGCCGTCGAAGACGCGCAGAAAACTTCCGCTCTGCTCAGTGTGCGCAGCTAGGTGTGCGGAACAAACGAATGGTAGGGGCTGGCCCAAGCAGCAGCGACTTCGGCGGTTCCGTCCGGCGTACGTAGCCGAGGCGAGAAGGTTTTCGCGAAAAGATAAAAAAGAAAGGAAGAAAGAAAGAAAACGATCGGGTAAGGAGGGCAGACGGGCTACCTGGGCTACCGTGAAGTCGAGTTTCAGCGATTTCCTTCGCGCGAAAGCCAGCGGTGGAAACAGGGGAAGGAGGAGAGACGAGGTCGGGCCCGTTTCTCTCTCTTCATTATCCTGCCTGCGGAGCGGTTGTCTGCAGAGACACTTGCCGGTGTTTACTCTTTTCTCACTGCCAGCAACTGCGAAAATTTGAACCCTGCCCGAGCAGAGGAATGCAAATTCAAGCACGGCTTGTGGGCTGAAGGCGCTACCCAGTCATCTGCAGTGAGGTTAACGCATACACTCGCTGAGGACGTGTCGGGTGCCAAAGCCAGGAGGTCAAGATCATGTTTTACATTCTTCTCCCCTCTATCGTTCCGGCAGAAAAAGAACGAATGCGGAGGAAGAATGCAAACTCGGAAGGCGGTGTGGGCCGCATGGAATGGCAAACACAAGTCGTCGTTCGGAAGTTGGATGCACGGACGCGTCGCTGATTCAACGAAACTGCGCCGTCTTGAACGTCTGACCTAAATGTTCCGGCACGCCGAGGTCGAGTTTAATGTGCTTGTAACACGAACGAACGGCGAGGAGGAGACAAGAAGGCTCGGCATGAAACACGTTAGCGTGCTCCTTCCGAACAAACGACAGATAAATGGGGCTGTTCTAGGCGCAGCAACAAATACTTCTGTTCCGGGCAGCGGATACATTAACGGCTCACGTTATTTCATTTAGAGGTCACCAAAGTCGCACTGGCGAGGCATAATAAGAATACCGTGCCCTTAGGAGATAAAGGTAAAGACGGCAGAGCCGCTATCCTTAGGGCTACTTTTTTTAATGCACTCTAACGCCGAAATGCTATGCTGTGGGCTATTAGGCACCTCGTAGGGGAGAGCTCCGGTTGAATTTTGACCACCTGGGTGGCGATACTCAAGCGACGCCTTTTCCGATGCTATGACTTTTCACGCTTGTCGCACTTCGTAAGCGGTCAGAGCGACACTTCGCCCATGTTATGAATGCGATGAGCTGGCCGTGAATGGTGGATGATAAGAGTGGCATACAATCGGGCGGAAGGCATCGCCACAAAAGCGCGGCCGCGGGCTTCATTAACATGCGCCTAAAGCACGGTACACGCGCGTTCTAGGAGCCAGGCATGCGCTACAATAGAGTTGCGACAGGGTCCGGCGATGATCACACCGGCACGGTCTCACAGCGTGGCTTAGATACTTTTTACAAACACCGAGTGACGACATGTACTGTCTGACAGCATGTCCGGTCACGCGCGCAGTACCTGAAAACTCTTCGCGTTCAACCCAATAACTGAAGCAGGAAACAGCTCCCGTGATTAAGTTTTTTCAGTTTACTTAATGGCGTCAATGGAGGCCATGTGCCCGTCTTTCGGGAAATCCACGCATTCATTAAATGCGATTAGCATTATTTGGAAACTACACCCACTTTGCAGTATGTCTGTCTGTCCGCGCCTAACCTATTTCCCGCCAACTTCAGTCGCTGAGTAGTTCAAGATCCAATGGGTGGGGCATCGGGCTGCTGTTCTGAGGGCACCGAGCCTGAAATCAGCCGTTCGACCAACTTGCCGCTCTTCAATGAACCTCTTTTAAGCCAACTTGGGTCACTGCGCCACTTTTCAGTCACAAGAGAAATCCTTTAATATTTATCCAATGCTGGGCGGAATCGAACCCGCGTCATATGTACACCCTGTACATATGACACGGATTCGCGCGCCGCTACTCAAGGGCTCCCAAGCGAATAACCACGGATACACGGCTTGACTAGCGGCGGCAGCTCGATACGGGGCCGCTGATGCATTGATAAGCGTAGCAGAGTCTTGTACGATGCGACGATAAGAGAATGCAGCCGTATATCTTTCAATGGTTGCTTGTAGGCGATTGAGTAACGGCGTGCGAGTGCGCATCTATTTCGTATTTCACGTATTTCGCGGGCTTTTGTTTTTTCTTGGATAGAACAACCAGGACAACTTCAGCCAACAAATAAATGCTTGATTCGGAGGTTATTTAAGATGCCCTACAACATTGTAATTTATATGCTTGCGATTCATACAATAATTAAAAGTTCGCTAATTAAAATTCATTATTTACGTAATACTTCGTGATGAAAAAAATACTGGCCGTAAGCGCATGCGACTACGGCTAATATGCAGTCGGTACGATTTCTCTAGTGTTCCTGGCTATTTTTAAAATCTTGGTCCAAGTTAGCAGGGACACCATGTATATTCAGACAATCTTGCCTAAAGATATTAATTCGCACACGCGCCACACGCCGACTTCGCGGCGGCGCTGCTAGATGGCGCAGCGTGTCCAGAGGGATGTGCGAGAGAGGATCCCGGCTGCAGTACACGCGTCGTACATGGCGCGTTTCGGCAGTGGCAATACGGAGTGTAATCGCATTAACGTTGACATCATCGTCAGATGGGTTCAGCCGAATTATTGTTTATGCGATAGAATTACGCAGATCAAAACTGGGCCGTTGCATCCGTGTTTGTAGCGCGGGTCAATCTAGGAGTAGTCGAAAATGTTGGTGGGCCGATCTTATTAGCCATGCACGATACGCGTCCTCACCAGAGAGAGAAAGAGAGAGGTTGCATATAAGGCAGGGATGTTAACCAGAGGTAGTTCCAATTGGCTACCGTGGTGGGGGAGAAGGTGGCCAGAGCTTTTACAAGATATAATATGCAGATCAAAAAGTGGGCCTTCGGCGTTGAACTGAGATACTCTGGGTACAACGAAGTACGGAGCATATTTCACCTAGTCCTGCCAGCGCTTCTGTGTTGAAGAAGCATCTGAGCAGCATGAAAAGAAGACGGTTTCCTCATGCGGATGTAGAGCAGTTGGTCTTCCCGGAAGCACATTAACAAGCGCTGCGATTACGCTAGTTGGTACAGATTCATATTTTCAGATAGTGCAAGAGAGACTAAATACTCCCGAGAAGACCACGAATAGTGCGCAAGGAAGTGTCAGGCATTCTGCCGACATTTCTCCTAGAAAGAGAGAGGGATCAACTTTTATGTTCAAAATACGACATTGCCTGAGCCGTCGTCGCTTGTAATACATTAGGCGTTGCTTTGACAAATTTTGTGGACTCGCGGAAAAAGACGGTCAGGTGGAGCAACAGCCTGACCAGTCTGTCAGGCTAACCCTGTCTGTAGCAACACGATCACCACAGGCTTTCGGCGATGTAGGGGGGTATGTCCTCGACGGAGCAACTGGCGGGGTAAGAGCAACGACGTGTAGGAGAAGGAGCAGCGGAGCGATGTGACGTAAGAAGGCATGTGACCGGGTGAGCAGCGGTGGTTGCGTGAGTGTGCAGCGAGCGCACAGTATTTCGTGGAGCTCTCTCCCACACTGCGCTGTATGGGAGTGGTTGTAGCAAAGCGATATATATGGCAGTGCTTATTAAGTGATAAGTATTGCCAGTATGCATTGATCTCTATAGCGGTAACTGGATGGTATGTCATACAGCAATAGATGTGGTGTATAGCACGTCTCGTGCCTGGGAGAAAGAAAAAAAAACAAATTTTCTGCTGATATGCTTCTGTGGAAAAGATGATGACAATCTAGAAACGAAGACAGGAGTAGGTATTGATAGCAGCAGTATATCTTGATGTCATAATACACAGGTGACCATGAGGTAGGAGAAGTCATCCGGATGTCAATATATAATCACGGAATAATAGGATCTCATTATGCTATCGCATTAAGGTCACTCGAGTGAAGCATGATGACTTCCAAGCTTTTTTTTTTTTTTCTAGTCTGTGCCGTTCTGTTGCGTGCTGACCTCTTTTGGCGCGCCTTCGCAGCTTTGAAGATAAAAAATATTTCGCCGGCACACGCGAGGAGTCGTCAGCACGAACTTGTTTAGCGCGTGTAAGTATTCAGGCCTTAATCGTAATAAGTTTTCATAAACAGCGCTTACTGGATATCGAAAAGTGAAGTTAAAGCCGGCGTAGGGGTCGCGCACGCACACACACACGTACACACTCACACACATACACGCACGCACACACACAAAAACGCGCGCGCACGCACACATGCGTGCATGCATGCATGCACGCTTCCTTACAAGAAGCGCCGAAGCATCGCGGTGGGTTGTGATAAGGGTGAAGAAGTTTCAGGGCCTTTTCGACGTGCGAAGTATGTAAATCTGCGACTTGAATGGCAGAGGGCTCTACGCTGCTGGAAGTTCAAACCTCGATGCTATGCGCACATTAAGGTCAACTGCATGTCATAATACACACTACATCCATGTGTAGAAGCCTCGAAGGTAACACACCACTACAGTGATTTCAGAAAAAAAGAACGTATGCGAAAGCAGCAGAAACTTTTTTATCCCACCACCGCTGTCGACGTACAGATTTTGTAACAGGTTTAGAAGCCACTGTGAGTATGACTTGAAGTGACGGGAGGTTCTCAGTCTGGCCCTTATACGTTGGCCTTAAATCGAAAGAGCTTGCGACTGCCAGGGGTGTTACAGGAGCACCGGCACTCTGCATGACAGGGAAGTCCTTGCACCACACATTTTCTCACTGTTTTACGTAGAGGGAAATCTGGCGCCATCGTATGTGGGAGTTTTCTAACGGGCGCTGTGCTGTCATGGGAATGACGGTATATGGGTGGGCGAGGCTTGTGTTGGCTGGTGTTGTACGAGAGAAAGAGAGAGATAAAAAAATCTTTATTGAAAAGTCCCTGCAGGGTTCGAAAGCGGAACGGAGAGGCTGGGAGGCTAGCCCCATAAAGCTCCTCTTTCCGTCAGACACAGGCCAGGCCTTGAACTATAGCGGCGTCCTCCGCCAGCCGGACAGTCCAGAGCTGGTCTTCTGGGCATTCGCTGAGCAGTATATAGCCTCCCACTGCTCAGGTTTATTTTATTTTAGCATTGTGGTTTATGCTGTGTCTGATATTGTTTGGAGCTGATGGGCATGCCCATATAATGTGATAATGTCCGCACGTGGTGTATTGCATGTCTTACAGTGTGATGAGTATGCTTCTGGGTGTATTCGGTGCATGGGTAGTGGCGTAGGGAAAGTGCTTGTTTGTAGAAGGCTCCATTTCTCCGTAAGTAGTCATTTGTTCGTATTGGGAAGCTGTTATTTCTTGATCTGGTTCTGGTTCTGGGGGCCGTAGTTCTGTTTGGGTCTCATCGGGGATTTCTTGTCCAGAGAGAGAGGGGCGACGCAAGTGACTCTCCCGGTGGACACTTTCTCGGGAAGCGTCGTTCGCAGCGTTGTTCCCAATTACCTCTGCATGGCCTGGCATCCAGATGAGTCGAACAGTTCTTCTGTGGGTAGGATGTGTTGCAATGAGAATTCGATATGCTTGAGATGATATAAGTCCCTTGGTGTAATTAATTACGGCTGCTTTGGAATCGGTGATGATGCATGGCGCATTGCTTGATGCGTATGCTAAAGCTATTGCAGCCACTTCCCCTTCTTCGGGGGGTTTGGTACGTATGGAGTTAGTTGTTGCGATATCCATTTTTGTACCCTTAAAAACTGCAAGTGCCATGGCTAGTTGTGACGGATACTTTGCAGCATCAATATAAGCCACATGTTCAGCGTCTTTGAGCACTTTGTTGAGTATTTGGGCTCTTGCTTTCCGTCGCTCTGCGTTATGGTTTGGGTGCATGTTCTTTGGGGTTGGGGGTATTATGAAGATCTTCCTGATGTCCGGTGGAATATCTCTCTTCAATTCCCGTCTGGTGCTGTATTGCCATCTTGTTTAGTATTGTCCGTCCAGCCTTTGTGTGCGTTAGGCGTTCATAGTGTGATGTTCTGTGTGCTTCTACAATTTCGTCCAGTATATTGCGTAATCCTAGGGCTAATAATTTTTTGTTTGTTGTGATTGGAGGAACGTGTAATGCTTATTTTAATGCTTTCCTAATCATTATGTCAATCGTGTGCTTCTCGGTATGCGTGAAATTTAAGAATGGTGCGCTATACGCTATACGGGAGATGATGAAGGCTTGTACTAGTCGAATGATATTGTTCTCTTTCATGCCGGTGTGTCTGGTAGCAATACACGAACTAAGCCGGCCCACCTGTGCCGTGAATGTCCTTAAGCGTTTGATTGTTGTGGTGTTTTTTTTTTTTTTTTTGTCACATTGTAGGTACAATTCCAGTACCCTTAGGCATGAGACTTGGGGTACGGGTATACCTTTCCAAGGCAATTCATTGTTCGTTAGTGGCTTGCGATTTTCGTTGGTATTTTGGTTTGATTAGTAGGAGCTCAGGTTCCTCCAGGGAATATGAGAGTCGTCTCGGTTCTACGTATATTGTGACTGTATTTATTGCTTCCTGCAGGGTATCCTGGATTTCGCCATCACTGCCACCCGTCACCCATAACGTTATATCATCCGCATATAAACTGCGGTCTAGGCACCGAATGTTCTCGAGTCTTCTCGGAAGATAAATGAGTGCGATGTTGAATAACATGGGTGATAGCACCGATCCTTGAGGCGTGCCTTTGTCACCCAAGTTTACAATGTTCGGCATGAGTCCTCCGATATTCAAGGTAGCAGTTCTGCCGGTAAAGAAATCCGCTATATATCGGTATGTCTTATGCCCTAAGTTTACGTTAGAAAGTTCTTCTAGTATTGCATTATGGCTTACGTTGTCAAATGCTTTCTTGAGATCCAGTTTGAGTATGGATCTTGTATCTAGCTTGGGAGCTTGATGCGGATCTATGACTTGATGGTAGAGTTGCAGCGTGATGTCTTGCTTTGAGAGTTTTAGCTTTGAGAGGAAGCTTTAGCTCGAGGGCTCCTATCTAAATACATGTAAAAGGAGAATTCGTTTTTCTCGGCAACCACTGCACCAAATTTGACGAGGTTTGTTGCATTTAAAAGACAAACTTAATATCTAGTGACTGTTGGTTTCGAATTTTTGAGTTAGTTCGTCAATTTTTTATTACAAATTGGCAAAAATCAAAAATTTTCAAAAAACGAAACTATCAGGTTTACAACTCTGTAACTCAACCACGAAAAATTATAATACAATTCTGTGAATTGAATCTAATAGTACATCTAAAGCGGACAAAATTGATATCTTACACATGAATATAAAAAAATTTAATCATAGGGAAATACAACTTTTGCAAAACCGTTGTAAGCAACGTAACAAATTCACGTAAGATGTAGAATGACATATTGAATTTGTCCGCTTTGAATGATCTAATGGATGCCGTTTACAGAACCGCGATATCAGTTCTTTAAGCAGAGCTATGAATTTGTAAACTTCGTGCTTCTATTTTTTTCAAACGGTCAAATATTTGAAAATCGTTTTAAGAAAATTCAAGCCCTAAATCGAAATTCCGCTTCCAACAGTCACTAGAATTTAACTTTCTCTTTCAAATGCAATAAATTTCATCAAAATCGGTCCAGGGGTTATCTCATAAAAACGTTTTTGCGTTTTACATGTATTTGAATAGGCCGCGTCGGAGTTGGGCCCGAGCTAAAGCTTCCTCTTAAACCAAACATATTTCTGTGTAATAATAAAGTGAAACCAGCTTTTTACTAGCCGCTTTAGTAGGAAAGGAACAACTGTGACAGACGGAATGGTGCTAGCCAGGTGCGTGACAGGCTACGGGAGCATCGCTACAATGTGATAGAAATGAGAGAGAGGTTTTTGGATGCCCACTGTAGAAATTGTACATGTAATCAGGCAGATGCCATAAGTACGGTCATGTGTAAGCCGGTATATAGTGCATGCTCAATCGTCAGCAGAAATTGTGATCAGTTAACCCGGGAAATCATCGAAGCGGAATTGATTGACAGGTGGGGTGACACCTGGACGTCGAAACCGTCCATCGCCCTTACCAGTAAGGAGCTATCCTTCTTGCGCAGAGATAGGTATTTTCTGCAGGCAGCGCACACGTGATGCGTCACAGCTTCTGTTATATATGTGGTCACTTGCTTCAAAATAAAACAATGTTGTAAGACTGCACTCGTGTGTCTCAGCCTCTTCTTCGTCCTCGTCTTGTGCGCAAAAAGCTGCATTCGCGTCTTCAAGGTGTCCTGGCTCTCTGAAAACGACGCCAATCCGAAGTCAGCATATACCGATATTCCCATGCACACAACAGCGCAGCAGCGCCAGATTTCCCTCTAGGTAATATAGTGAGAAACTCTATGACTTACACTCAAGCAATGGATTCTAAACATCTGACAAAAGTTGTGCATATCCTCGTCTATTTCTGCTGTGCATTTACAGGTGCGAGGCAAATCGAGATGCGATTTCAAGAAAAATTGAGGAGGAATGCCACCCTGTGAAAGTGGTTGACCAGCGAAGCTGCTAAGGTGGTACAAATTATGTTAGTATAGAGTTTTATTGCTATGTAACTATACATACAGTTATGTATACGCCATTCATGCGAAATACATGAAAAAATATCAGGCGCGCACTAAGTCACGCACTACGCCATACATACGCAGAGCTACCGCCATGGCTCTTTTACGACGACGCTCTAAAGACGCAAGTGTTGTCGACACAGCTGTGACGGAGCGCCGTTTAGACGCAGGTGGCCGTTAAACCGAGCCTCGACACGAGCGACGATATGCGTTGACCGGTGCGCAGTCCAAAGGAATGCACGAAAAAAAAACACGTTTGTTTGTAATTTGCGGCTGGGCATATACTTCCTAGTTAATTCGCTGAATGAAACTTGTCAGGACTAGAGTTTTATTCTATCGGACACACATGGGGCTGTCCGTCTCCCTCCCGCAGAAGTCTATGTATTGACTGCACACAGAAATTCCACAATATTTACAACTTCACTGTGAACTACGTAATTACGAAAAGTAAATGAGACTCGGCGTATTGTTAGACTCGTCTTAGCGACTAATTGTCATATAATTTTCTTCGGGATCGTTTCGATAGAACAAGAGTTACAGGCGTTTTCTGTAACCATACTCCCACCGTAGATCTCGGCATATTGTTAGACTCGTCTTAGCGGCTAATATTCATATAATTTTCTTCGGGATCGCTTCGATAGAACAAGAGTGACAGCCGTGTTCTGTAAACATATATATATAATTGCTGTCATCGCAGCATTTCACAATGCGAGGTATTCCACAACCGTTGCTGCCGGCTTCGTATTTTTTTCACCTTGTTTCTTTTTATTAAATTTAAAATGGCGAAACAAGGCCTCAAGGACAACGAGAGAAAAGTATACTCTACTACACAAGTACGTGTGTAGGAGAGTATACTTTTGTGCACCGTTATTCGCGCTGTTTGCGACAGAATGTGTGTTCAATGTAACGACCCACCATGGTTGCTTAGTGGCTATGGTGTTGGTCTGCTAAGCCCGAGATCGCGGGATCGAATCCCGGCAACAGCGGCCGCATTTCAATGGGGGTGAAAACACCTGCGTACTTAGATTTCGGTGCACGTTAAAGAACCCCAGGTGGTCCAAGTTTCCGGAGTCCCTCACTACGGTTTGCCTCATAATCAGAAAGTGGTTTCGGCATGTTAAACCCGATAATTTAATTTTTTTCAAAGTAACGAATGAAGTGCCCATCAACTACTACTGCTTACAATTAAATGAGTATGGATGGCCCGTATACGTACAGTCATGAGCAAAAGTAACGGACCCCTGTGATGGCGTGCCGAAAAGCATGCCAGCCCCACTTGGCGCCTCGCCGCTCAAGCTCCTGTGACGTATTTTCCGGTGCAGTACACATGTGCGGATGTCGTTTCGATGAATATTATAGGAACGCACTTGCGCGCTGCGCGGGAACTGGCATGAGCGGCGTGGTGCAAGGCGGCACATGCATGCTTTTCAACAAGCACTCGCAGGGGTCCGTTACTTTTGCTCACGACTGTACATAAAAAGCTCATGTCATCTACATTTGACCATCACAATCACAGTCTATACTTTCATGATCGATTGGTGGGCTTTATAACGAAGCGACGCTACGGCTGCAAGATGCGCCATAGTGGCAGGTCCCGGATTCACTTTTACTTGCTGCATGGTTCTGTAACCTGTACCTAAAGCTCGGTACGCGAGAGCCTTTTCGGTCGTCGGAATGAAACCTACGATCTCGTGTTCAGCAGTGTCTTTCCTGTTACCACTGAATTCAACAATAGGCTGCTCATCATCTCACACATATCCCGCCTCGTCTTCGCCGCCAAGGCATCTTATCCTCATGAGGGCTGCGCTACTCCAGTAACAGGATCTCCTGCAAACCATTCGCTGACACATTTGAACTCGCACATGAAGAAGAATGGAATGCGAGAGTCACTTTCTCTCGAGCCTGAAATCATACCTTCAACCTCTCTGTGATCATCATGATAGGAAAGGAATCGTTCTTTTAGCTAGAGATTTGCGAAAACGACGAGTGTCTGCGGGGCCTTTGCTGAAATATGACTGGCGTCGCCGACGAGCTCTTCAGGTTTAATTATGCAAGCGGCTGGCACAATCACACAATATCAAGAGCCATTACAGCACTGATTAAGGCAGCACTATTTATCTACAGCCGCCGCGAGTAAAACCCCCACAGGCGTGCTACACACATAAGCAAGCGAATACGACACTCCGCAAGAGCGACGACGCGACGAAGACGAGGAACAGCGACTACATACGGCTACGACTGGGAGCACTACAGCCGACTCCGAAACTCGCTTCTTCATATTTTCATTCTCGCGCACCCGTGGTCGGCACGCTGACCCCGTACTTGACTCTGACAGTGTTCTATTAGTCGTAATCACAGTCGACCAAGCGTTTGAAAGGCGTGGTCTCAAACCAGACGGCCCGGTACGCCCGAATGATTCCCCAAGTACTGCGCATACGGTGCTCCGCGGCCCGGGTGCGTGGTTGTTGCATACTTGGTAACGCACCGCTGACTGCGGCTTGCCCCGTCCCTTTCCCACCGATGAGCGTCACGCGCTGTTTCAGTTCGTTATGGAGCGTTACGCGAGCAGACCAGAAGCTCTGCTTTCCGTCTACACGGCGGTTCGCTATTTGTCCTTTTTTTTTCCCTTGCCGTTACTGCGCCTGGTTTATGCAGGCAGTGACGTAACCAGCTTTGCCGTGCTATACGTTATCGAAGCAAACGTATGCGTACCTAATGACCTTATGTTTCCGTGAAACGGTGGGCTATCGCCACGCGTTTTATACGCATATGGCTTTCCTCCTCACCCAGCTTCGTCATCGCGAAATGGTAATTTTGCTTTCAGGAGATTTCCCGCAAAGCGTATGGCAGCTAAAAAAATGACCAAGAAGGGGTGGGGGGAGACAAAGAGAAGGAAAGACAGGGAGGTTAGCTACTGTAAGTACCGGCTGGCTACCCTGTGCTGGGGAAAGGGGTAAAGGGAATAAAAGGAGAAAGAAGAAGAAGAGGAAATTGGAAAATTCACGCAGTAACGCGATACTACGCGATACAACACTCAAAGGTGATCGCACAATTCGCATGTCCTTATAAACTTCAGCAAAGCCCTTAAGGCCTTGAGTGCCGAAGCCCGTCTGGACCAGTGTCCTAGAGCTTTTTCCTCTGTAAAGGGGCGATTGTCCAGTTTTTCGCGCGGGGTCAAAGTGCCAAGAAAAGTGCTCGTGACCGCGCTCGAAATGACCAAGAAAGAGCCTCAAAAAACGCATGCAGCCCTGTGTGACGAAGGTGCTGCAGCAATAATTTAACGGCATTTGTTGTGATATATCCAACAGGTATAGTCCTCTGGCACATGGAACATTTGACTTGAGTTTGGCTTCCCTCAGCATTTTGTGCCTAATATCCTTAGCATTCTGTGGAGCAGCCACAGAAGGCGATGAATGCCCGCCACAGACTCAGGAGACGGGCACTTAAGACACGTCACAGTGGTGTCAGCTTCAGATCCCCAGGCGCAACCTAGAGCAGGTGTCACGGCTGTCCCAGCCCGAAGCCTCCGAAGACAAACTTGTGGCGGGACCACATCAAGGACACAATAAAGTTTTGTCTCCCTCTTCCGCCAGTAAGCACTGCGGAGAACGATGCAGCCACACGGGGTCACAATGCACGTATCTCTCGTCAGAGAATTGACTTCTGGGCTTGAAGGGGAGCTCAGGGTCAGGAGAAAGCGAGGCTGCTGAATTGTCAGATAAAAATGGCCAATGAGCTAGTGGGACAAGTTCTTGAGCGGACTACCGACTATAACCCTGATTCCAATGCACCGTAACGTTGAAGCAACGACTTGCTTAGCCAAATGGGAGTGAGTCATCTTATTTTCCTTACGACAGCAGTTGAAAACTCGAAACTGGGTTTGCTGCGCCCTTACATGGCGTTCTTTCCTTTACGATGTCGTCGTAATCGTAAGGCCCCTTCCTCAGCCTTAGCCAGACAAAACTTTGGCTGTGTCGGTTTAATGACTAGTGTCGGTTTATTGACTAGTTGCCGTCACCCAAAAAAGATCACGTACTCGTGACGCCTGCGGCAGTAAGGGTGTTCCACATCCGCCGCCAAGGCTTGTGAGGGGTGGCACCGGCTAAGACTGCTAGGGTTAGTTCTAGTAGTAACACATAAATACCCAAGAAAGTCGATGGGAAGACGGCGCCGCGGTAGCTCAATTGGTAGAGCATCGCACGCGTAATGCTAAGACGTGGGATCGTTCCCCACCTGCGGCATTATGTTTTTTTCATCCACTTTCAATTCCATTAATTTATAATTTCATTATTTCGATTAGTGAGCACAAGTGATTTCCCCTGTATTGTCCTTGGTGTCATTGTTTGTTGGCTTCTTATGATATGATTAACAAACATTGGGCTCCTCGGTTAAACCCCCTTCTCCTTCATTGTAACCCGGCATGCAGCACTGCGGATAAACTGAACCAAAACATGGGTAGGTGGTGATCAAATTCGTCGCTCAACCGTGTAAACATGATTGAGTGCAACAAACACCCAGATGACAACAGAAGCCGTGAGGACCTGAAGTGTCCCGACGAACGGCAGCGATTCCTTGCTGCCGTTGCTGCCGCTCATACGGTCTCGCGGCGAATGAATAGGCCCATGTCGCTGGCAAATTTTTGCAAGTATCTGAACACGCCACTACGGAACAATTGTTTTTCAACATGCTTTGAAGATTTGACTACCATACACATGCGATGGTGTTGCTTATTTTGCGCCCAAATGTGAATCAAAGAGAGAAGCACGAGCAACGACGCAGAAAACTACAGCGGGCAGCTGTCTCCTTTCCCGAGTACACTTCGCAAGGTCGCCACCAGAGGCGCATCCGTCGGCGCACACTACGCATATAATTCTAAGCTACTATATGAACTCCTGCCTTCACTGCCTCCTCTTACGATGGTAGTGTTTTAAATTGATAGCTATTTTGCAGGAGATTTCCAGCTACATTCGCGGCATCGCAATAGCTGCAGTGTAGTACCCAGTAATGGTAATCATCAGGTAGTAGTAGCGAGCGTAAATAAATAAGCATATATATTTGAATGAATCTGGCTTCGCAGCTGGTTTGGGATTGATGTTCGAACCTACTGCGACATTAGGTCTCTAGCAACTTGCGAGCGTAAGGAGGAGTAATTTCTAGTGAGTCAACCTTTGCAGTGCGTGCTGAGGTGTGTGAGATCGAAACGAACCAGCCAGAAACAGAGCTAACGACAGCAGTACCACGACAGCAATACCAGGAATAAGTGACCACGAGGTAGTGTCAGCTATTTTCACATGCAAGAAAGTCAAATTACCTAAGCTGTATCGGTGAAAATTTTTATATGGAATGGTTATTTCTGTTGCAACAGATAGAGAACTAGAACTATTCCTGCCAGTGTTTACTGACTAAAGTGCTCACCTTGACATAGCCTGTGGAATGTATTTAAGGAAAAACTTTTCTTGGTTAATAAATTTATTCTTTCAAAAACTATGTCTGTGAGAAATAGAGCGGGTAACCCTTGGATGAACAGAGTAATTGACAATTTCGATAAAAATAAATGTCGAGTGTATCCTTGTCGTGTCTAACCAGAAGGAATTATGGCGGTACATTAAAAAGAAAGAATCATATTGGCATCTCTCGAATATTAGACATTGAAGCTTTACTAAATTATGACAAGAGCAGAGTGCTTCAATATGTTTGTTCATGTGGTTGCTTTTATTCTTTTTGATGATCCTGTTGTACTATTTTACAGCGAAGCTGTTAAGGGCTGCTTTCCCCACTATCGTGTCCGCGTGTAGAAAAAAAAATCCCTAAGATAGTGCAATGCCGGGCCGACCCGCCGTGGATGTGACGCAGGTGTTAAGCACTCCCCAAAGGTGGGCCGGTCCCGAAGATATGCATTATCGGACCAACCCACGGTGGAAGTGAAGCAGGCGTTAAGCACTCCCCATACGCGGGTCGATCCGGAAGATGGTGCAATGCCGGGCCGACCCGCGGCGGAGGTGCAGTTCGCCATTAAGGGGCCCACATACAGTTTCACTGGTCATCTTTCTTCACAGAGTGGAAGGGCGCTGAGTTCTTTTAACATTTGAAATGGTCTTC
This sequence comes from Dermacentor andersoni, assembly GCF_023375885.2. Classification (NCBI taxonomy): domain Eukaryota; kingdom Metazoa; phylum Arthropoda; class Arachnida; order Ixodida; family Ixodidae; genus Dermacentor; species Dermacentor andersoni. The sequence continues at coordinate 260,050,206 of NC_092814.1, read as the reverse complement.
TGTGTACAAATTTGATTAACATTTTGTAGCAGTGGCTGTACATATATATATTTACCCTATCCTTCTTGGAACCATAGAGGTTTTCATTATTGAACAAAGGAATAAAGCTAATTAATTAATTGATTAATTAATGGAGTGATCAATAAATTAATCATTTAATTAACTAACCAATTAAATAAATATTTAATTGGTGGACTAATTAATTAATTAATTAATTAATTAATTAAATGACAGCCGTCAGGCACCAACAATATCTGCGGAGTTCACTTGCGCTTTTCTAGAAAATTCGAACTGAGCGGCTGCTTCCTTGGCAGTGTGCTACTGCTTCATGCTGCATGGTGTTAATTTAGAGCGCGAACACAGGAGGCTACAGCCGGGACAAATGCGGTCATGTTCGCGTTTAGCTGATGAAAACAGGACATGACACGTAGGCATCTCTACATGAGATAGTGTGTTAGATTCTACGTGAACAGCTGTAACTGAACAGATTTGTAGCTGGTGTGACACTCGGGCATTGTATTTAAACGCTGAGAAATGTCATCACATTGAGTTGACAATCAAGAGGCAAATACTTGACGGATCATACTTCCTAAACAACAAATTAGTAAAAAAAATTTGGTAGGGCAAAAAATTTGGGTATTACTGTCTCGCCTGATTCACGAATTGAATGAGCTATCTGATCAGACAGTACGCATGCCTAACTTTAAATACTACATTGATAGTATCGTGTGAATCTGGTACCCTGTACCAAGTTAAGCGTTACAATGTCGTACCTTGTAAGCATGTTGTCCTGCGTCTACCTTCTTTTTACTCATGACTGGCGCTTCGCGTCCCAATTGGACATTTAGTCGTCATGTTTTCCTTTCGTAGGCGCGTTTGCTTTGTTCTTTCTTTTTTTTACATTTCCTTTATAATATTAACCCCCCTCGCCTATAATGCCCTATAGGCGCTGTATGTTTTTAATATAAATAAATAAATAAATAAATAAATAAATAAGCACAGCATAGGGAAAAAGAAGAACCAGTCAGGTTCTCCGCGAGTACAGAGAACTGCGCGCCTGAATATGCGCGTAAGTACGGGTGACTGCCTCGAGGGGAAGCGCTACAGCCTGTGAAGTCACATGTTTTAGTTTTCAGTGCTTTTCTTTTTGTTTTGCTTGGACATGTAGATAAAGAGAGGGATGGAGAAGGGGGTTGAGGGGGGTGTCGGCATGCGCAGTAGCCATCGATGGTCGTCGAAAGACTTCCAATGCACTGTCCTGGCGCCAACTTTGGTTGAACGCTTTGTTTCGCCAGCAACGAAAACGAAAGAACAACTCTGAGTGAGGCCGAGAAAATGGGACGCCAGTGCATGTGATTAGGAATTTTACTCTAAACGCACCCTCTCTAAACGTATACATACGCGAAGCGACAGCGCGTAGGTCACAACTCATCAATGCCACGCATGCGTTTGGTGAGGGACGTCTTTATTCAGTTTTTACGACGAAGTTCTATATGAGGCGATAACGTTGGCACGGGCTCGCGGGTACATTGTCGAAACAGCGTGAAACCGTGCACGGGACAAGGGATGGCAACGCGCTGACCCGCAACTAACGTTTTTTTTCCTGATGCGCGCGGAATAAACTAGAAGGGGGGCAACGGGAGGGGAAGGAAGTCTTGACAAAGTGATTTCATACCGACTGCCATTAACCAAAACCCAAGTGGACAAACGTAAAAGAGCTCAATCTCTTTATCAAACAGATTCATTGGAAGGCGTGCTAACACATGCTCTGTATGTGTATTCTATGTGCAACACGCTATAAACCTTAAATGCAAGTCAGCTCTCTGTCAGGCGTCTTCTTGCTTTGTCCCATGCTTTCGCTTCGTTTCAACTCCGATGTTGAGGGGATTTCCACAATGGTTTTCGTATGGCGGCGGTGGTGGTAACGTGTGGCGGCGTGATCGCGGTATGAAATGTCAGTCAGAGAACAGGCAGAAACACAGCCTGCGTCAGAGTCCCGAAGTGGCTGTGTGACCACGGCCTCTGCGAGAACGCCCAGTCGGACGCCGGCGTCGGGTGATGAACCATCTCTCAGCGAGCATTGCAGCCCTACAGTGGCCGTATGACCAGGCTATCGTAACGCGCAGCCGGACGCCCCGGAACATACAGCAACAAACGTCGGATATAGAGCGGAGAGCGTACAAGTATTAAGCTCGGAAATAGTGAAGCGTTTGAAAAGACTCCAGTATATAGCGAGGGATTTGCTCCGGATATGGCGAAGCGTTTACAAAACCTTGGGTAGATTTCGGGCAGTGGTAAACCAAAGCCCCTAGTACTTCTGAACTGTGCTGGAACTCCTTTGCACAGCTCCGCTGTCTTTGATGCTTGAGTTGCCCGGATTTGCAACACATCTGCGGAGGTATTTTCTTCCATTTTCACTGCAGTGAAATCGCGCAAAATCATTTTGTTTCTCATGACACGCACTAACAGTAACTGGTATTTTACGCCCTCTGCATGTACACGAAAGGTGTATACGAGACTAAGTTCTCGCCATCAGCGCTACGATGAACGAAACACGTGAATGATAACGGAACTGAGGAGGGCGGTCTGCCCGTAATGGGACAAATGTGCATTGATTGATTGATTGATTGATTGATTGATTGATTGATTGATTGATTGATTGATTGATTGATTGATTGATTGATTGATTGATTGATTGATTGATTGATTGATTGATTGTGTTTCACGTGACGCAGGGCGATAGGAAATTAATTTGAACAGAAATTCATTCCGCTCCACTTCCGTTTGCCTCCTCCTCTGCACAAGATACATCAAGGCAGCAGATAGGTACGTTATTGAACAATGTTCGTCCTAAACGGCTTTTCCTTTTCAATTTTTGCATTCTGAGGTGTGTCCACGTGAAACCGACAGCCCAGCAGCGAGATCAAAACAGGCCAAGGCCATTTCACCTCTGGCAATTTCCCTTAAACTTATCTGCTCCGCGGATGCACACTGCGCCAGAGACACGAGGAGAACGGACCTCCAAATGCATATTTTCTCCCTTTCTCTGAGCCGGCCGCCATCTTTATCGCTCTTTCTGCCTCCCCGATTCGCGCTTTTCCTCATCCTGCCGCAGTGCACGCTCGTGGCGGGAGGAGCGACCGCCGTAGCCATGTTCGGCCATGTCACGCCGCGGCGCCCGCCGGCCAACCCCTCCACCCGCCGCGAGCCTGCCCAGCTTCCAGAGGGACACGCGTCCACTTTTCCCGTTGGTCACGCCACACGGCCCTTTTTTCCATCGGCGCGTTTCCTGAGCAGCCGCTGAACGACGGCGCTCGCGAAGCACGCCGGCACGACGCTCGCACGAGCACGCGCGCACAAACACCGCGCGACGAAGCCGTCCCCTTCCTCGCTTACGTGGGCGCGCTTTCTTTCTCGTTTTGTCCCGTGCGCTTGGTGACGGCAGCGAGCGCGCGCACATACAAGTTATCCACGCATCGCAGTCTGCGAGCGGCCACGAGGAAAGCGGCCGCGCGCTTTCTGGCGTTTCGTTATTCTTCTTTACTCCGCGACCTCGTCGGCAAACTTGTCCTCTCAATATACGCGAAGCGGCTAAGGATGCCAGCGAGATGCCCGGGGCTGCGATTTGATTTCGGTCGCCGTGGGTCCTGGAGCTGCGGCGATTCCTTTGAAAACGAGCAGCAGAAGCGGCCGCTGCTGACGGTGCTAGCGCCACATCGGAGCTCGAGATACGCGGAAGAAAAGCGAAAACTAGTTGCGATCGGGCGCGGAATAAATCGCGACGCGCGGCGAGCCGCACTGCTAAGCATGCAGCACGTAAGTGCCGCTTCGTGTGTACGTGAGGGACCGAGGGAACGGCGGCTGGATTTGTGGCGACTCGGAGCACTCGCCTCCTATAAACCGATGCCTTAGCCCACGGTTCCCTTCGCCCATCTTTCCACTCGGGCACTGTGAGGCGCTCCCTTACCCTCCTCCCTTATATGTTTGACCCATATTCAGAATGTCGCGATATTCTCGCGTCCGATTAGTCGTTCATCAGGCTTACGCAGTTTACCGCAGCTGCATACTCTGAAGATTATGAGCCTGTTCCCGAGTGCTCTGTCTGTGACATGGCGTCAAATAAGGCGCCGGACATGACGTTACGAGTGTACGCATTCTCACCGCTAAGTTAAAGTTCTTCGGCTGGTACGAGGAAGGAAGATGTGGCTTGGCAAAATTTTGACATGGATATGCTAACCTGTGCACTTCTCGGCACTTGTACTGGCTCCGGCAAGGGATTAAAGCTGCTTTTGAAGCCATTCAGGAAGCAGTATTCGGCTTCGCAGCAGCGTCTTCAATGACGTCAGTAACACTGTTAAATTTCCCTCTTTCAAGGCTAGTTTCATATTGAAAAACAAAATCAGGTCAGTCGGGGCAAAGTCCGGGAAAGTGAGTGAGTGAGTGAGTGAGTGAGTGAGTGAGTGAGTGAGTGAGTGAGTGAGTGAGTGAGTGAGTGAGTGAGTGAGTGAGTGAGTGAGTGAGTGAGTGAGTGAGTGAGTGAGTGAGTGAGTGAGTGAGTGAGTGAGTGAGTGAGTGAGCGAGCGCGTGTGAGCGTGCGTGCGTGCGTGCGAGCGGCCTTTCGAGCTCTTCTTTATTGTTTATATTCTGTTATTTGTATGTAATCATAACTGATAGTATTTACGGTTCCAAAGCAGCACAGGGTGTTGGATCTGGAAGGACAATCCCAATTGCTGTCCCCCAGATTTTTGGACCTTGCCGTTGGGTGCGGGAGTTGGCCGAGGTTGAGGAGGACTTTGAGATGAAAACTGGAGGTTTATTTACATTATTTACAGTTAGAGTACAAAGAAATTAACAGTCATAAAGTCATTACGAGCCGGCAGCAACTCGGACGCTGCGGCCCGTGGCAAGAAGCTCGAAAGAGATGAATGAAGGAATGCTCTCTTACTGCTCCCGGTCTCTGGCTTTTAACCCTTTCGGTGTCTCGAAGTCACGTCACGTTCGGCCAATCGGCGAGCCCGCTCAAGTAGCGTCATTTTCGGCCGATGGTAGGCGCCCGTGCGATTGTGTCACACCCGGCGCAGAGGGTCGCTCCTTGGGCCCCAATTGTCCGAGGGCTTACGTCTCTCTGCGGTATTGCCTTGCTGGCTTGCAACTGACTTCACAAATGTGGATGGGGGGATTGCTGCCAGAGCTTCACGGTGCATTACAGCCGTCTTGCCTCGGGACCCATGTTACCTGGAACCATGCCAGGCTCCCGCTACACTTTCGAGAAGAGTCAAGCAGTGAATAGCTGCACCTTCGGCGCACGAGGTGGGGGACGCCAACTTGTTTGCACGTGCCGCGCCTCGGGAACGGGGTAGATCTGCTTCTGCGTTCCTCACTTAGGTGTGGCGCGATTCGATGTGGTCTGGTGAACTCGAAGGAGGCTCAGGAAAAGGTCCCGTATCTAACAAGGGGATGAGATACGCCGTTGTACAAGGCTCTGGATCTATTTTGACCAACTGGGGTTCGTTAACGTGCACCCGATGCTTGATACACGAGTGTTCTTGCACTGCAAGGATATCCGATAACCGTTTAACAAACCGACAGAAAAAAAATATCACGGTTATATTAGCAAATAAATAATAGCGTGAACGATTCGCTCAGTGTGTCACGTTCTGTACCCTGCCCCGGTATGTCTTTCGATTACGGAAAGCTTTGCGTTGACCAATTATTTTAACACATTAGTTTGGACCAAAAACGCGAAAAATGGAGCTGGCAACTAAATGACCGCTTACACTCATCTTAATCAGCATGATCTCCGCTGAAAAACAACACTGCACGGAGTCTCGCGTTCTGAGATCGCGGTATCTCTTTTAAAAAGAATGTAATATAGTAACACATACTTATCCGCTTATAGCTCATAATAACTAAGGAACAGGAGCAGTCCCAGAATTTTATTGACACCTAGTGTGTGCGCGATAGATGCTTCAGACTGACGTTGTTGCGCATGCTAAAGGCCATGAGATCCAGTGGTCAGGCGGTATTATGGCCTGGAGCACACGATTCGTACAGTCGGCCGATCTATCGCACACCAGAGTCTTTGATACTCACGCCTTTCGCCCGCTCATCCCTCGGGTTGGACTTTGAATATCAAAGTCTGACAATTTTTCAATAATTTCAATGCCAAAAATACTGCCTTCGACGCCATTTTCTCGTATAGCACTGCAGCTTGTTTTCTTTCCATATATTTGGTAGCCGGCAATTTGAAGAAGTACCGCCTATTCGATGCGTCTGCCGCTAAACCCGCGGATCTTGCGCTTTGCGCAAGCATGGCCGAACCAGTTCAAAGCACTGATTTGAAGTTGGCCGTCTATTGCAGAGGACGTGCACTTCTTCCTTTTCATTCCTTTTGTAATCTTTAAGGTCGTGACGTGACATCAGTATCGAGGTACCAAAACCTTAATTTCCATTTGTAATCGCAAGAAATGGGCTTGACTGATCACGCCGCCGACATGCTTGCGGTCAACAGATAACGACCTGTCAGGCGAACAAAACGGATTGTGCGGACACACCCCTGCAATTCTGAGAGTAATCTAGGAAGGTCGCACTACGCATGCCACTCGTATATCCAAAAGGAAGTTGCCAGCCGACGTGTGGAATGCCGACCTGCAAGTCCTCGTACCTTCCTCCCGTTGAACGGCTTCCATCAATCTGTATAGATAGAGCTGCCCCAGACACTGCCGTCTGTGCCACGTCACAGTATCGGTGCCGACGATGCAAGACGATACAAGCCTCACATAAGTGCCGTCACGTTGAAATAAAAGCTGCATGTACTGTCAGCTTGAAGTTGCCTTTTTACAACGACAGAAGAGCTCTTAACTCTGGTTGCTGTGTCCGCCTGTCAATTCGGTTGCACTGATGACGACTGTTGTCGTTATCCACGTTATTATGTCGTCGTGAAGCCACCTCTTCATCATCAAGTAAAAAAAAAAGCTTTTTTTTTCGCTACCTCCACTACATCGCGCGCTTCAGACAGTGCAAGTCAAACCGGCGTATACGCAATGCGTATATGCGGCAATTCAATGCAAGCCGGCGTATATAGAATGAAATTCTGGCCCACAGCGTATGTTTCTTCCACTTAAACAATACATCGCCGACAAAATATATGCATGCATACTATACAGTTGGCGCACATAGGTATCTCTAAAGCATGCGGACTTGCCAGTATAACACCGCATGGTATTAAGCAGTTCCACAACAAAAGTGGAACGTAGTTGTTTATACATATCAGGCCGGTGTTACGAACGTTGTCAAAATGCGCGGCGAAGTAAACATTTACGCGCTCAAAACAAAACTTTACCCACACCACCGTCACTGGGATTCGAATTCATGCGACTGCAGAAATGTGAACTTAGGTGCTGGGCGCGCAAACCACAGCGCTATCGCGTAAAAGTATAGCGCGGTAGTTCGCACAAAGTTTAGCGCTCCGCGCACACTCTGGTAGTAGCGGAATCTGTATTGCTATCTCAAAGGTCACAATTGGCAATACGTTATTGGACCAGTGTGCGTATGTGTGTATCGCAAAGAACTTGTTCTCGATGAAATTGCGGTGTATCGATGTGCAATTATTTGTCGTCGTGGTCGGGAAAGTAGCATCGACAGCATGAGCGAGATGTACGTGATAATGATTATGATGAGCCTCAAACATAGCACATATCCAGAATGGAGAATGTGCTAAGAATGAGGCTGTTGGAGGAAAACGCCGAAAGCATCGACGGCGTCAATGCGAACGACGCCGTCGCAACGACACAAACGTTTTCGCGTAGTAGCTCGTACAATTTGTAATTATCTGTTTTAATATTGATTCACTATTTTAGTTTTTCACATTCTTACTCTCAATCAATAAATTCATTTTTAAGCCCCTCCCCCCTCCCCGCCTCCTACGTATGCAATCGCATAACCGCTGGCTCCTTGGCAATTCCCCGTAGTACGTTCGAGGAACAAGTTAAACAAAATCATAGCCTCCGCTGTGCTTGAATACTGCTGCGCAGCAGTAAGTGATTTCCGAGCCGAAGGAATCGCTAAAGTCTGCTATTCATCCCATTAGTTCTTTTTTTCATTCCACGTGTTCATTGAAGTCACCTCTGCACAAAATAAATACTACGTACGGCAGAATGCCACTGTACAAAAAAGAAGAAATATAAATATTCGATGGTACAAGAAAGGCGGAGGTACACTCTTAACATTGCAGCATGCAGTGCATATACGTATAAAATAAATCATGGCATATCGAAAAAGAGTCAACATGAAAGACATCGGTGCCAGAGGGACTGTAGTACTCCAATGATGTAATTTAATTATATTAATTACGGGGATTTCATGTGCCAAAACCATGATCTCATTATGAGGCACGATGTAGTGGGGGACTGTGGAAATTTGGACCACCTAGGGTTCTTTAATGTGCACCTAAATCTAAGTACACGGGTGTTTTCGCATTTCGCCCCCATCGAAATACGGCCGCCATGGCCGGGATTCGATCCCGCGACGTCGTGCTTAGCAGCCCAACACTGAGCCTCTAAGCAACCACGGCGGGTACTCCATTGATGTGGGCTCACGGTCATACATGTTGAATATAGAAATATCAAAAGCATGAACCAGTTTTTCTCACCAAGGATCATGTATAGTCGGAGAGCACACGTCTTCATGGCACCATTGTTCCATGAACACGGTCCCGCTGACCAATTTTATTGCGAACAGCAGTTGATTGAGCTAGGAAATGGGCTGAACTCGTCAGTCCGCTTGGAAGAACTTCGAACGATTCTCATGCTATTCTTCAAGCCTACGGCGCTCTATTCCCGATTGTATACTCCTATATACTCCTAATCACTATGTACTCCAACTGCGCTTTCAACAGCTGACAACCGCTATAAGCTAGCAAACGGGCTAAACATGTCCGTATCCGACTGATCGAGCAAAATCCTTGTGCTGCGAAGAACAATGAACGACAGCTCGGCAAGAATATCGGCTGGGTATATACGTGAGGCCAGCGATGAACAATATTCGCGCCGGCTTTCGCTATCGGCACGGTATGCTGCCATATGGCAAAGGAAGACACTCGCAGTCAGACCGCACGATGGGGAGCCGGGGCCTTGGCATCTGAGCGAAGTCGAAAACGCAGAAGCCCGAAGAGAATCGAAAGCGGATGCGCACTCGAGAACGCCGTGCACAGAAGGTGGCGCAGCAGCTCGAAAAGAAATGTGCCAGCAGAGGAAAATAGCCACGAGAAAACACCTCATAAATGCTGTTCACTAAAGCCTGCCACTAAAGCCTGCCTAAACTCACTAAAGCCTGTCAGGATATCTTTCTTTTTTTTTATTTGGTAGATTTGACGTCAACTCTTCAAACGAATCAGCGGCCAGTGCAAGATTAAATCAACCTCATTCATTCCTAAGCAGCCTTTCTTTTCTTCCCCTTTTCTGAACTATATTCGTCAAAACCGACGTCTAGCTGCGTCCAATTTCTACGTTTGTAGGCATTTTACATGCTACTTATGTGGTGTTCCTATAGAGGGTGCCCCAACTATCATGCACCAAGATTTTAAACTATGCAAATGCCACGTAGCTGGGCAGAACCAAGGTAATTAATGTTGTTTGGAGTCGCTTGGAGATACTCAGAGTATTTTTTTTAAATACAGCCTAATTAGATTAGACAAGAAAAACTTCCGATACAGCTTTCTGTTTCCCAATACGTGCTACAAACAAGTGTTTTTCCGAGTATGAAAGCAGCCCGCGAATACACGAAAAACGCCTCGAGCGGCCAGTCGTGCGGCCATTTTGCGTGCATTTGCAGGCTCTTTCGCGCTCGGAAAGACACTTTTATGCAGCACGTATTGAGCAACAGAAAGCTGTATCGGGAGTTTTCATGTTGCTCTACAATTTTCTCATTGACACTTTTCATCTAATTATAATATTTGAGATGTTTATTAATTAATTAAGACTAATTATGTAATTATGAGGAATGCAAAAAATAATCTGAGTATCTCCAACCGACGGCAAGCAACATTCATTTGGTTCTGTCCAGCTACGTGGCATTTGCAGATTTTTAAATCTTGGTGCAGAATACTTGGGACACTCTGTATGATTGCCCCTGAAGTGCAAAATGCGTGCTACAGACCCCTACGCACGCAAAGCAGGCATGTTGACAGACATCTATGACCCATCATTACGATTCTCTCTACGATACACTCAAATAATTAAATAACCCAAAGTCGGCATTCGACTACTTCGGCTACATCCCACAACGTGACGTCATACAGCACTGGCGTGTGTACGACCGCGCATCGATCACGGACGACAAGACTGGTTATCACAACGCAGCGGTGTTCGCAAACATGTAGTGCTCGGTTATCACGTACAGTTTTCTTCTTCTTTTTCTTCTCCTTTTTTCTTCTGCCTAGGCTTTGTTTAACCCTAGTATATATACTATTGTTTAACGCAATGCAGATTCTACGTTGTCGGGACACGAATGAACGCCTGCCATTTCGGGTCACATGCGTGTCGCCATTTGTCCTCGTAACGACACCGTTATACTCTATCGAGCGCCCGCCACACGAGCACGGTTCGCGCACACGCCGTTCCCATGCATGGCAACCAGCGCCACCGACTTGAGACGGAGATGCGCGACAGACCGAAGTCCGCTCACCGCAATCACCGCGCAGCCGTCGGACTATATCGGTGCAGCACCGAAAGAGTGCAGAGCGCTTGCTTCAGCTTTGACACAAGAACCTATAAACACCTTCAGGTAACCGCGTGCACAGGTGATCGAAGAACCTGCCGGAATACTGATTTTTTTTTTCACAACCAGCACGCGCACTCCGGAACTGAGAAGCACACTGCGTAGAGGACGGTGACACAAGCCTACAGTGTGTATGCTTTTCCCACCCATGCTAAGGCTGCGAGGAAAAAAAATTGGTGCACTCGTATTGCCGAAACATCTGAAACCACCTGTATATCCTCAAAGTACAAGAGAATGTGGCTCGCCCATTTATACGGCAGCCAATTAAATTTGATGTAAGGGAGTCTGCTGACCTGTATTTTATCGTGCGTATTTTCGAGTGTCACTACAAGTGCCTGGTCGGCAATATAGGCGCACTGGTGGCTTGAATTCGCACTGCCATTCATAATAATAAAAAAAGTGCGGTGGAGTAGAGGGCAAAGAGGTTTTCCTGTAGTCTTATTGCGAAAGGGTGGCTGCACTTGGCCATAGCAAATAGAAGCCCTACTTTCTTTCATTTCCCTTCCCTCTACTTCTCTGTCTCTCTTTCATGGCCTTAAGATAATGCAATGCGACTATGGAAGTCGGCATTGAGGGCGCCATTCAACGCAGCAGCGAGCTTTCGAAAAAGAGTGATCCTATTCGCAGATGAGGAGTACCACTGGTTCTCTCAGAAGTGCAGCTTTCGAGCCTCTACTAAATACGCGCGAACATATCCTATCTAAGACAAGCAGTTGGCCGGTAAGTCTCTCGGCGTGCTGGCCACACAGCGGCAGCCATCGCGGTGCGCCGCACACATGCTCGCAGGCCCCTGCAAAACACCCCACCCCCCCTTTTCCCTATATTCGTTCCTCCATCGGACGACAGAGTATCAAGCAAGACGAGCGGATCACTTATGCAACCGGCCATCCAGCCGTGGCGGCCACGACCCGTCGTGCGCGACGCGCGCTCTAGCTGCGAGGACCAGCCGTTCCCGTTCACGGAGAAGGCGCCGGCTCCGGTGTCGCCCCGCTGCGAAACAGGAGCGCCGGAGAGAATAAAGGTTAAGTGCACCGCACCGGGCGAAGGGGGCGAGGTCGGCCCCAGCCCAGGTCACGGTGAAGGAAACCGCGAGAAAGGTCATGGCGCCGACGACGAGGACTCGGATGCCGCTGACAACCTCCCGTTCCTCCATCTTTGTAGGAAGCTTAAGTATGCGTGTGTGTGTGTGTGGGGGGGGGGGGGGGGGGGGGGGGCGTCTTGCGCGTGCCCTTTAAGGGCTTTGATGGCCATGCGCGCGTTCAAATCGGCGCGCGACCCAGTCGCGCGAGCCGTCCCAAGGCGACAGCAAGACGAAGGACTTATTACGGCACGCGGCTGTTGCGAGAACCGTTTCGCGTATACGTTGTTCTGGAGGTAAACGGACGTGCTGAAGATTACAGACGTCGGCTAAGCGGTTCAAAAGCTTGTTGAGTCAGTGTGTGACGAAGACCAATCGTGGCAGCCATGCATATATACCTTATCGGACTTCCTTCAGGAAACGAATGACTGGTTTTCAAATTTCGAAGCTACGCCTGGGGATTATCGGGTCCACCGCAGCGGATTTCTCCGGCTTAGTTTTGATAACCTGCATGCAGGGATCTGTAACGAGGGCGACAATGTCAGTACGAGGGCGTTTTCACATTCCGGCTCTGCCTGATAACGCAAAAAAAGAAAAGAAAAGCTTATTCAAGTAACACACACACAAAAAAGAGCATACAAGATCAAGTTCCGCGGCGAAAATAATAAACTGCATCTTATGCTATAATATACGCCTGCTTAGGTCACTACAGTGCTGTGTAAAAATTCGATTTCGTATTAGAAAAATAAGAAATAAAAAAAACGCTTGCAAAAGTGGTGTTTTTAAAGGGGTCGACGTTTGGTCGGCGTTTTGTTTTTCTCTTTCCAATTTGAACTTGCCGACCAGACGAGATGTACAATTAAGGACTTAATTTCAAAGATGTGCTTTCCAGTCACCGGCTGTTCGAGCAAGAAATCGAGTTGATGGAAAGCTATATTAATGTAGTTTTTTGCTACATTGCCGCAAAAATAATAAAGGAACCCAAGCCACCTGCACAACTACATATCTTCACAACAACCTCAATAAGTTGCAAAGTCTGCATATAGCTATAAAGCAGCCAAAATTTATTAACATATCCAGGTGTGTAACTGTAGACTTACAATGGGCTTCTCGAAAATCCAAAATCACCCAGATGATACATCTGGACCTATAGATGGCGGTGGTGGTGATGGCGTTGCTACACGGGATTACACTCGCAGAATTGTCCGGCAGTTGCCCCGACTGAGCGTCTCTTTCCAGGTCATGAGTATGTGCCATCATGAGTTGATCAGTTCAGCCTCTCGCATAAATGTGAGTAGATTACGCGATACCTCCTTACGCACTACCAAGGTTCTTCCGGAAAAAAAAATGCGATTCTACAAGTTCGTGAGAGAACTGTCTTCTCATGTTGTTCAGAAGCCAGTTCCTTTCGAAACAGAAGCGCTTGCAGGACCTGGTGAACTGCTCTATATCGGCCACTTTGGGTCACTTGCAAGATGAAGTAGCACGGCCTACTTTAGACGCCTATGCAGGAGTTTATAGCCGATCCTGTCGTCACTTTGTATAGGAAGGTCGCATCTGTGCGGCCAAGTCCCTTTACAACACAAGGCTCGTGTGGCGAAGTCCAAAGCCAACGAAAGAGGCGGTGCATTGTTTCTGTAGCGGGTCGGTGATTCACTGTTTTCTCACTGTTGGTTGCATTGAAAAATTTCTGGTACTCTGGTCCAGACGGGTTTCGGCACTCAAGGCCTTAAGGGCTCTGCTCAATTTTTAAGGGCTTGTGAATTATGCGACCGTCTTTGAATGTTGTAGCGCGTAGCATCGCGTTAGTGTGCGAATTTTTCTAAATTTTTTCTCCTTTCTCCTTTTATATCCTTTACCCCTTTCCCCAGCACAGGGTAGCCAGCCGGCACTTACACTGGCTAACCTCTCTGTCTTTCCTTGCCTTTTGTCTCTTTCTCTCTTGAAAGCGCTTCATTGGCAAAAGCATCTGTTCTTTCATTACCAGTGACATCAACATGCGAAGCTATCCAGCCTTGCTCTACGCCACACTTTTTACCTTACCCAGTATCCCGACAAATGTCCTTTCTGTGGAGCACACCCTGACCTCTACCGTTTTACGTGGGAATGCTCCAAACCACTCGGCCTTCCTACAATACCCAACGCCTATCGATCCCAGTGGGAAGCCGCTCTTTCCAGCACAGCCTTGGACGACCAGCGATACCTGATTGACCGGGCCAGACGGATAGCAGTAGCAAATGGGGCTCTGGACTGAAGGATCCACTCTCTGAGACGTCATTACCAAATAACAAATAAAGTATTCTGCTGCTACTACTACTACTACTACTACTACTATCCGCTGAACCGCGATCTTGAATCTCTTTGGCGATTTCTTTTGGTGAAAACAGCGACTGACGACAAAACTTGTTTGGAGGCACGCCACGATGTAATTGCTGAATTGCCGGCTTCGAATCCGAGAGTATGATAGTGTTTTGCGCAAGTCAAACAGACCAAATTGTAGCAGAAATTGCTTTCATTGCTGTTGCTCTTTGCAAACTGAAGAATGAAGCCGCACAGAACTCCGTCAGAAGCACCTAGGTCGAGCTTCAACATAGTTAAGTAATCAATGCTGACTGTTGGAAAGATGTTCGCAAATTTATTGTGCACTTGTGAATAAGCCAACTTCGAGTCGTCGAGAATAACAGCGCTGTTTTTTTGTTTGTGTACATACAGGTGTGCCGGCTTATCGCGTCGTTTCCTCATCAGGAATTTCTGTCCTACGATGACCTGTGAACAAGATGCAACGCTCCGTGTATGACCGCCCCGTATAATATACTATGTAGTGCGGCGTATTTTACGAACAAAGCTGCATTGGCTACAGATAAATGAAATAAACAGAACCGTTGGTTAAGGTCAGAAGTTATAAGTTCCAGAAGTAGATGCTTGCTTCTCTACAAACCATCGACCTGCCGATAGACAGTCGTGGTTGTTTAAATGTTCACCGTTCATGCAGCAATGGATCCAACACAACTTCCCCGTCCACAACCGGATGATCGCTTCAATCTACAATGCAAGCAGAAAAGTCCGTGCTCCGCAACTTTAGGATTTACGAATTTCTGGAGCCGCTTGTAAAATTAGCCCCAGGATTCGAACTCTCAAACCTTTTCCACTCATGAAAACAAAGAGAGAAAGGAAAAAAAGTATGTAGGTCAACCAGGTGCGCGTCCTATCTGCTACCCTGTGCAGGGAGAAAATGTTAGAGGGGTGAAAAGGAAGACGAAAGGAGAGATGAAGTGATAGTACGGCGTACACGGTGGGACGCCCATCATGCCTAGACATATACGATTATGCCAGTAGATTTCGGGGATTGTAGCGCTGATTGCGTTGCTTTGTGAGCCTGTGACGCATGAGGCCACGGTCCTAGAATATTTGCCTCTGAAAATGAGCTACAAAGCAGCCGGTTTAACGCAATCCGAAGAAAGTCGCGCTCGACGGCTTATAACGAGTACAAAAACATAATACGCGTTCGATTATCTCTTCGAAGCTACACAAGTCGTACGCGGATGTGCCTGCCATTGCGATGAAAAATCTGCAAGCTTTAGTGAAAGCCAGCCCGAACCAGGGGCGGTACAGTAAAGTTGCATCACAGCGGGAAAGGTACGATGACAGTTGAGGCTTAAGAATTCGACGATGGGCCAAGTCTGTAGAGCTGACAGTTTGAGACACTGGGTATGTTCCAGAACGCTTACCCCGTGGTGTGAGCAGGCAAAGGAATTCCTCTCGCAGAGTCCTGAGAAAGATTCCTTACGAGCTTTAACGAACTCACATTTCTCCATCTTACAAATTTGTAAGAGCTCGTAAAGCAATGACTGTCATGGGGCAAGCGCCTTCGCTGATATATAAGATAATATAGCCGCCACCACAATTGCCTGGCTACTTGTCAACCGCTCTGAAGTACGCACCGCTCCATGAGTATGAGCCCAGGTTTGCAAATTGTTTTGCTGGCCTTTGTGTAGAATCGGTTGCCCCAATATGAAAGTTTGCCAAGTTGGAATAATAGAATGAGAATCGAGGTTAATTCTGAGTCCACCTAACGATTCTCATCCCGTGAAATCGGCTCCGGCAGTGTTTGTTTCGTGTGGCATCTTTGTTCGGTCGTAGAATTATGTTTCATTTTTTCTGAAGAATTGTGTGGATGACACCATTTCCGAGATAGGCGCCATCAAACTTGCGGCAAAAATGCACTGCCATTCCTGTTACTTTCTTAACAAAACGTCGTCTTATGCTTTGAATCACAAAAGCAAATGGAACGCCGATGCATTTCTCCGAAGAGTTCTGGAATTAATATCTGGGAACTGATGTCATCCTGAGAATTCGTTCCAAGTGGAACTCCCCGGCTAGAATTTGTAAATTGCAATATGTGCCATATGGTAATTAGTTATTCATTAGTGAATTGTTGTTAACTAGTCGATTACGCATTTCCTTTTTTTGTGCAAGTAATGTCCGCCTCTTCGAGAAGGCCAGCTCATGGACTAGAATTGCGCTATCTGCCACGGGCAATTTTTAATGAATTTCTGAAAATGTTCGCTGAAACACCCGGTATACTTCTAAACGCCGCCAGACCTCAGAACAAAACTGTCATGTCAAAAGAAAGAGAAGGTCGCTGACCGAAAAAAAGGTGTGGTTAACAAGTATTAGACGCTTCAGCTTCCCCACGTAAGCCGATATTTCTCTTGCTTTAGACATGAATCTACTGTACCCCACCAGACAAGCTGTTATCGCGCCATCGATTTCGAAGCAAAGCCGCCGTGTTCATTATAACGTGATGCTCACAGTGCGCGCTGCAGCAGTTACGCAGATTCAGATTCCGTGGAGGCTGCACGTTGAGTGCAGGAGATTCTCCTGCTTCGACCACGCATCGGGTGTTAGGTGCTCACCGAGAGAGAGACGCTTTGTTTTGCAGCCTCTCTCTCTCTCTCGCCCTCTGATCCTCCGCAGAATTAAGTGCCCGCTTTTTATTCCGAAGCTGCCACGGCGACTGCAGGTGCGGCGGCGAATGTCCGTTCCAAAACACTCGCCGCCTCTCGCGTCTGCTTTGCGACGTCGTAATGCAATAAAGAGGACGCATCACCTTTCCACGCACCTGTCAATAAGAAATTATCGATAGCTATGGGGTGTAGGGAAATCCAGCGACATGCACTATAGGTCACCGATGCTGTTGACAGCATCTCTGCCAATTTAGAAGCGCGCAAGACTTAGCCTCGCCTATTTAATTTCGTGGCAATTAATCTCTCTGTCCGATCACCTCTCATTATACTTCTTATAGGGACTATGACCATACTTGGTAGTGACTATGAAACACAGAGACGTGAATTTTCAACGACCACTGAAACCAAAGGTACGATATGAGCGAACACCGTTACCTCAATCACACACAAGATATAAGAGGGAAGTGATAAGGTCAAAGGCATATTTCGGAGCTGGGAAATTACGGATTATTAGCTTTAAAGTTCTTTGGTATTCTGCGTGCGAATAGGGTTAAATACAAGTATATTGCATTCCGTTTGCTGACACGTCAGCCGCGGTCACTATAGACACCTTCCGCGGAGCTGGACACCACTCTTAGCCTTAATTATTAGCGCCTTTGAAATCAATTCGAATTATTTCGTCTATGAGGTATCTCTTCAAGAGAACCCGCAAAACGAATTTTATTTGCGTAAACCCCTGTATTTAACGACAAACGTAACGACAAATTTAACGACAGTACCCAATGCAATTAGAGTTCCTTCATTTTTTGTGAGCAGATCGCATTGCCTTTAAGGGATGCTTACTGGTGCATGATCACCAGCTGTCTTGAATGTGCTCGTCAGCCACATTCAGCTGTTGTTGTGCTGAATTCTCAATTAATTTAGGCACAGCCTTTGACCACTATTTTACTTACGTATCATATCTTCAAGCGGCTTAATCCTAGCTAGATGGAAGCCTAGAAGTGAACCCGGGAGGCACCTCCGTATCTGCTAACTGAAAACAGATTATTTTTGTATGTGTAGTAATGACTACCAGATGCCGCCACATAAATAGATGAAACGAAATATCATTCTGCCGCAAGATCAAGCTTTTCTCAATGTTGTGCATTTAGTACAGTCTAAAACCAAGCGACCATTACGTTTTCATTCTCTACACGTGTCAAAGCTTATCGGGTCGCTGTAGCATATGCCTCGCACACACACATGTGAGAGGCATCGGCTAATAGCGCACATTAGCAAATTCACTGCTAGACATAACAGGTCGTTCAGCTTGACTGCCAGAAGCATCCCTTGACCCACAGCACAGGCAATGCGGACACGACAAGCCATCTCACCATGGCATAGTGGCAGATGACGATGGTGCCGGACTTGAGATCGGCGAAACCGCTGCAGCTGGTCATCGACATCATAGCTCGGTGACGTACAACGTCGTAGCGAAAGAACCACCAGTCCGTGAATCCCGGCAAGTAAAGTCGTGCACGCACTATGACGACGGCGAGGAGATGGCTATAAACACATGGTCGGTAACACCCGTGGAGCAGTGACCGATGGAACTACGGCACCCGCTTTTCGAATCGTCCCGTTAAACTCGCCTTAGGCGGCTGTCGACATCTTTGCGAAGCAGCTCAGCGGGCCGGCCCGCGGGTCTCCCGAGCGGTCGCGCACGCAGGCGGCCCGAACGGCTGGACGTCGACGGCACGTGTGCGCCCGATGGAGCGTCGGCGCGCGACTGGACAGGCCCACTGGACGGTGCAGCTCAGCGGCGCACCCGAAATAACGAAGGTCCGTGGCGCGAACGCCGCGGCATGCGCGGGCACCACGAAGAATATGCAGGCCCGACCAGCAGAGACAGTTCTCGACGGCCTCGACTCTCGCGTGCGCAGGCTCCGATATCTGGTCAATTGCGGCAAGAACGGCGACGCTTCGCGCCCGTATCGAGGCACAAATCGGGGGGACCTAGTTTTTCGGCGGCGGCGGCGCGCTAACGGAAGTCGGTCTCTCGGCCGCCGGCCATCTTGCCGAGAGAGGGAGAGGGGAAGAGAAGAGGAAAATAGAAGCACGCGGACTCGAGCGGGCGCGCGCGATTGCAGAAGACGAAGAAGAAGAAGCATAAGACGCCGAATAACGACGGCCTTTCCTCCTCACCACCGCGGCCTCAGCTGGGCCAGCCCGCCTGGCGAAGGAGCCACCAGGCGCGAGTCGTCGAACGCGTGTAGAGCCGGGCTCACGTGACCTTTTGTCTGGCAGTTTCGCGGCGTTAGGGGAGAGAGAGAGAGGAGTGCTTTGTGGTACAACACCTGTAGCTCTTAGTTCTTTTTCTAGGCGATGTCCGGCGGCGCTTAAGCGAGGGTGCCTGTAAAACGGGGGGGAGGGGGGGGGGTCGTTTTTCCTTTGTGCTTCTAGGCTTCTTCTAAAGAGCATGCCGCGAGCATTAGTTGCCACCGGAGGGGCGAGGAGCAACCAGTGATGCGGGAAAGCCGCCGCTGACGCCATTGGACCGCCGTGACCCAGTGAAAGAGCCGCGCGGATCAACGAAAAATGAGCCGTAAGCGAGCTTCCCCGCATTATCGCCACACTGCAACCTTCCAAAGCGCAGCAGCTGCAGGGACTAGTGGGCAGCAAAGTGAATGAGCTGGCGTCAATTGGGTCCACGCCGCACTTCGCGCAGCGTACGTCGCGTGCACAGCCCGTGTGCGTGACTCCCACGACGCCGGTCCTGTTATTACCGTTTAAACGGCGTTATCGTGCGTGACGCTTGGGTCGGATCTGTTTTGGGAGCAGTCTGTCGCAAGGCTCAAATTCCTCCGCAGTCCATCTATCTTGCTCCAGACGTCTATGGATCGAACCATTAAAAGCGAGCGATGGGCGTCCGCTTATGGCACACACACGCTGAGGTTCGATTTGGGCGCCGTTTGCAGAGGTCGTAATTCACAGCCATTACCGTCAATAAGAAACGTAATGTCAGTCGTCATGCCTGCAGAAAGCAAGTTAAGCAGGGAATTATAAGGAGATGAAGAAAATCTGTGGTCGAAGCAGGACAAGGTACTAGGTGCGGCTTTTGATTGCAGAAAACAGCTGTATAGGCCCTAATAAACAGAAAAAGCTGCACGGAATGACATATTGCGATATTTCGATTTTTCACGGTCCCCATGCCAGGCAGCGGTACAGAACCCGTAGCCTGTTAACTGTAATTGGGTTTCTTTACTTGACTCGCGATACGATTTCCTGGTGCACCATTGGAGCTGAGCAAATTATAGTAGTCGATTCCCTGGCTTCATTGGCTGCACGGTCGTTATTAAGTTGCTGCTACACCAGTAGGCCTACGTACATTATTGGTTGCATCACACGTCCCATAGCGTGTCAGTGACACGTTAAGCATATATCGAGCTGAAGTGTGTTGCGTTCACGGTGCATTTCCCGTGATGTAGCGGCTTCCATTTTTCTTTAATTGCTTTCTTTCTTGCTGCCTGCCCTCCATTTTGTGACTTCTGCGCAAGGAGCATTCGTGCGAACTCGAGGACGTTTACTGTCACGTTTTCATTATGTGCATTGAGGGCTTGAAGCATCCGTGGTTGTCTCGCATTATGCCTTCTGACGAATCGGCTTTGTTATTGCTTCCCATCGCAACGTATATACCGCATCGTAAATGTCACCAAAAATATCACAGCTTTAAGAACTGCTCGAATAACAGATAACTCACAAGCCATGAACTCGGTAACATACCAGGAAAAAGAAAGAAACAAAATACAGTGGGTCAATTAACGGTCTACATCACGGTCTCGATGATACCCGGCAGGAGGAAGAACAAGCGACTAATGATCCGTTGCCTCTCATTCCGTGCTGATAGAGCCTTAAATCTTGTCCGCGCGTTATACCCAGCCACAGGCTCAGAGAGCTTTTTCGTGGAACAGTGCAGGCATTCGTGCGTGCTCACAGCGCTTAAAGGTTTTTTTTTTTTCTTCCTATCATTTTTCTCTGCCTATTTTCCTTCTCTCTCCTTCCCTCCGTTCGCAGGCTTCCTCCTTTTCTTGGTTTAGGCGGCCGGACTTGTTTTGTGCCTGACCTCGTTACTTAATCCCTCCCATCGTTATCTTCAATCAGCCATCGCCTACGCGTTTTCTCGCATTGCGCAGTTGTTAACATAAATTTGACAAACAAGGAGTGCAGCTTAAATTTCTGTGAGCACAATCACATCAAGCCTGCAGCAATCAAAGCACTCAGCTAAACTAGGTAACCGCCGAAAAAAGCCCATTTATCCTGTGCCTGCCAACCTGATCACGAACGTGACTTGTAATTCCCTCCTCCGTATTGTCTTTTCCAAGCAGCTTTCCCTATATGGCATAGATGTGTATTTAAGAAATAGGGGAGAATAAATTCCCGTAGAAATTGTAGTAGTAGGGGGGGGGGGGGGGGCTTACAGAAGTTATCGTTCATGAATCAACACACATTATTTATTATTCATGCATTCATTATTCATTCGTTCATCATCCGCCGCGGTAGCCTAGTAGCTATGGCATTGCGCTGCTAAGCTCGAGTTCGTGCGTTCGATCCCGCTTGCGCTTGCCGCATTTCTATGTGGGCGAAATGCAAACACGCTCGTGTACTTAGATTAAGGTGCACGTTAAAGAACCCTAGGCGGCCAAAATTAATCCCGAGTACGACACTTCAGCGCACCTCATCATCATATCGTGGTTTTGGCAGGCAAAACCTCAGAAGTTAATTAATTATTATTTTGATTTCCTTCACTCCTTTATAGTGTGCCCGCGAACGACACCGCACGAAAGCCCTCCACCGTGAAGGCATGCCTAAGTAGTTGCATGCCTAAGAGTTGCATGCCTAAGTAGCGCGTTACGTAATTGAAACAACATGTGTTACCGCAAACGACTCAGAACGCGGGCGCTTTTCTGCAGCGGGATAATATAGGCCAAAACGCAAGCCTGCATTTAGACCCAGTTGGAACGGCGCCTTTCTTGCGAATGTTTCATTACAGGGACTGTGAAGCCCTTTTATTCGTTCGTCGGTAGCTTTTAAGTTGATTGTGAAGCCGGCATTCTTTTTCTTCTTTATTTTTATTCCTGTTACCGAGAAACGCTGAAGGCCGTCCTGTTCAGCTAACGCTCGCCCAAAGCTTCCTCCCCTGCAGCCCGTATTATGGGCCGCAACCTTGCACAACTTTACGAGCACTTAATTGTGTCTCCTGTCAATGTACACGCGCCTTGCCGGGGCTTCTCGTACACTGCTTCAAATAGCGGTAATCACGGGCATTGGCTTCTTTCAGTTGGAACTGTATATAGTCTCAATTTTCTCGTCGGTGTTAAGCAGAAGGCACACGGTGGGATTTGACGTCCCATTTGGCGCACGACCTCTCATAGCAACAACCGCAACGGCGCGTTCCCGACAGGTCCCTTCAGATTCCAACAGGTTCCAACTGCCGAAGCAGCCGCGCCTGCTATATTTATATGCTGTGCACCGAGGCTTCTATTCTTGTTATTTTACTTGCCTCAAAATAACGGATGCATACTTCAGACGCGTCGCACGTCGTATTGTACGATGCGCCACACAGTGTGCCTTCTGCTTTATACATTATACTTTCGAATAGGGCGTGTACTTGTGCGTAACACTAGTCGGTGGGTTAGAGTGCTGAGCATTTCTTTGGTCTACAGCGCAGGACAGACTGGAGGCACAAGAATTTGTGTGCAACGGAAACGCTTCCCGGCCCCCGCATTGCGAGTAAGCTGTTCCATGACTACCCGGGGTATCAAATCAAATATCGAATATTCTTGCAATAGCAATTTTATGGACACTCCATGCACATTTCCGCCATCGTCAGCGTCGGCATGATGTTCCGTGTAGACATCGTCGCCGCGCGCCTTATGCTGTACGTGCGAGTGAAAGCGTGCGAGGATGAGCCGACGATGATAGCTGTATCTCGCACGCACAAGGGAGGAAAGCGGGGAGGAATCGCGCCCTCTTCCATCGCGCGCAAAGCACGGAGGGGGTAGGGTTGCGGGGGTTTAAACTTCAGCGGCGGCGGGGCTTAAAACCCCTTGATAATTTGAAAGTAGCGACACTCTCCTCCTCGCGGCGCTTTCCTCCTCAATTCCCCTCGCATGCCGGCTGCACACGGCACACTTTTTCTCCTGGGCTCCTGCGGACGGGCCGCAGCATTCTATGGAGTCGTGTTATTTTGGGCCACTTGCGCGCCCCAGTGGCGTTGAAAATTTTGAGAAATGCTCATAACGTCATCGATAATGCTGAAGGCCACGTTTATGAGGAGGTTGGAATTTTCTTAAAACCGTATGAACGGGCTATATTGATGTAAAAGGAGCTTTGAGGCAAGTTCTATACTTCAGATAATTTTTCTTCCACATGACGAGATGCTTCACTTTGTGCGTCTGATCTAGTATTGCTTGTGGCACATCCCTTTGTGTGTGGCTTATTAAGCGAAAGCCTTTGATATCTGTTTCAAGGTCGCGTTGTGAGCTACAGAAAATATCACGTGGCCGAAGGAAGGCCGGAAGTGGACCAGAGAATGTGCAGCCGTGTATAAGAAATGATTGCTAATTAACAAAGTAATGACTGATTAGTGATTGGATTCACGTCAATAAAGGTTATTAAGGAGGATTAAGGATAATTAAGGTGGATTAAAGTCTATGAAGGTGGATTAGGGTGCATCAAGGAGAATTGTCGTGGATTAAGAAGAACGAAGGAGGATTAGGGTGGATAATCGTGTATTAAGTTGAATGAAGGAGGATAAGGGAGGATTAAGGAGGATTAAAGTGCATTAAGGAGGGTCATGGTGGATTAAAGTCGGTGAAGGTGTATTAGAGTGCATTAAAGAGAATTATCGTGGATTAAGGTTAACGAAGGAGGATTGGCGCAGATTTAGGAGGATTAAGGTGCATTAAGGAGGATTACGGTGGATTAAGGTCGGTGAAAGCGGATGAAGGTGGAATATGGTGAATAAAGATGGATTAAGGTACATTAAGGTGGATGAAGCATTAGTTCGATTAAGGTTTATTACAGTAGGCTTTACAACATTAATCCTGCTTCATCAACCATAATACACCCTAATCCTCCTCAATCCTTCATGCCCCGTAATCCCACTTAATGCACCATAATCCACTCTAATCGGTCCTAATACTCCTTCATCAAGCCTGATTCACCTTAATCCACCCTAATCCATCTTAATGCTCCTTCATCCACCTCAATCCTCTTTCATCCACTTTAATCCTTATTCATGCACCTTAATCCTGCTTAATACACCTTAATCCACCTTAATACACCCTAATACACCTCTTTAAACCCTAATGCACCTTAATCGACCCTAATCCATCCTAATCGGTTTTAATTCTCCTTTATCAACCCTACCCGCCGTGGTTGCTCAGTGGCTATGGTGTTGGGCTGCTGAGCACGAGGTCGCGGGATCAAATCCCGGCTACGCCGACCGCATTTCGATGGGGGCGAAATGCGAGATCACCCGTGTACTTAGATTTAGGTGCGCGTTAAAGAACCCCAGGTGGTCAAAATTTCCGGAGTCCTCCACTACGGCGTGCCTCATAATCAGAAAGCGGTATTGGCACGTAAAACCATATAATTTTTTTAATCAAACCTAGTTTACCTTAATCTACCCTAATCGACCTTAATCCTCTCTAATCCTTGCTCATACGCCTTAGTCCGTATTCATGCACTGTAATCCTTCTTAATACGCTCTAATCTACCTTAATTAAATCACTAATGAATCATTAGTTAATTTGGCTAATCATTCTCTTATACAGGAGTGGACATGCTTTGGGTCGCTTCCGGCCTTCCTTAGGTCACGTGATATTTTCTGTTCACAACGCCGCCTTGAAGCATAGAGATCTAAAGGCTTTCGCCTTAAAACAAAAAACGCAATGTGGCCTACTAGCTCTCATCACCTGCAATACCACGGGTATACTTGCCACTAATTTTTCCAGGGCTTGCATTCATTGTATCTGACTGACGCACAGATCGACGTACGCTAGAAATAATAGCTCCACTACAAGCCGCTATTTTAATTCTCAGTAAAACAGGCAGCGGATCCTAACAATCGCGAAAAGTTCGATCGAGAGGCTGTATCTTCGCACATAATTGCTCAGAACGGAAAGCGGAATCTATAGTGCTGCGTTTCCGACTGAATAACAACAGTTGACGACGTGCGAGGTGATGGAGCTGCCGCAGAATATTAAGCATACTGAGGACAACCGCATTTTTATGCAACGTACAAATTGCCTCAGCAAAAACGCTGGTGAGAAGCCGGAAGAATTAAAGAATGCAGCATTACGGGATAGCTTTACTACGAGCAATAAGAAAGACGCCTCAGCTCGCAAACAACGCTGTTCTTTGTCGCAACAAAGTTCTTTCGGCCAATGTTATGCAGCCACTGCTTCCTGCGCAAGCCGTCACGCTTTCCTTGTGGTATCATAAAAACGGCATAACCATCTTCAGGCTTCTTGCTGCAGTTATATGCGCAACAGCACGGCATAGCGCTAGCACATAGAGCAGGAAACATAGCGTACAACGGTCGCTACGCCGACCTAAAGCGCCCAGCCAACCGAGCTGAGGAGAAAAATGGCGCGAACGAAAAAGAAAAACACAAACAAAACGCAAGATCCGCGCGTTTCCAAGGGCAACGGCAGGGAGACCAATCGTCGCGCAGAAAAACGGGGACAAAACTGGATGCCCCGAGGTCGACGCGCAAGGGGCGAGGAGGAGGCGAGGAGGTTGCGCGGCGGCGGCAGAGTTCGAACAGTGGCCGTACTTTCAAATTATCAAGGGGACTTTAGCGGGGCTGAGCGCGACCTCGCGGGCCCTATCTTGAAAGCCATCTGCGATGGGCACAGAGCCTAGGTTTGCCGAGGGCTGATATTTTCGTGTGTACTGTGTTCTCGCCGCTTAATTCGCGTTGAAGCGAGAAGCAGCACGAAGGTCAATTCGCGCGCTGCTGCTGCCGCCCTTCCCAACGCCAGCGTTTTGACAGCGAGTGTCCGCGGCAATAGAGTGAGTTGTTTATGTTTGCCTGTGCGCGCGTGACAACATGCATGCTAATTTAGTCTGTAAGTGAATGCTTGCACGTTCATAGGGGTGATAAACTACTATCGTTACTTCGTATAGCTGTCTAATAATTTGCTACCGCAATCGTTGCTTCGCCTTTCGGGCAAAACTGCGATTTTTTTTTTTTTGCTCATTTCTAAACAAAGTGACTCATAACGGTCGAGTGGAGTCTGTTTGGCAATAAATAGCTTACTTACGTTATTTGATACATATAATGCCGTTGTCAATTGTATTTCAGCTCAGTTGAAAAGCTTGTAAATGAGAAACAAAGCAACGCTGACTATATCTAACGCAATACTACGACAATGACGGAAATGGAACAAAGGAATTGCCCGTCAGCAAATGCATGTGGTAATAATGTAGTGGTCGTTGCAGGAGCTAAATGCATTACTATATAGAACCACATATCGTTTATGAGGAATCCAAACATGATGACAAGGGCCAAATAATGCGCGCTGCGACAGCGAGGAGCACATTGCGGCCACGCGCTGGCTGCCCGCTCCTGGGTGACGCAAGCAGAAAGTCGCTTCGAAGGGCGCACGTCATATACTGGTTCCCTGCACACTTAGGACCAAAGATCGGCGACGTCCCCAACCTTAACGAGGCGGCACACGAGGCTGCGCGCGCTTACAGACCGCGCGGCTTCACCCGACCACTCAGAGAATAAGGACGCCCCCACTACATACAATGAAATCACTAAACAGTACTACCTACAACGTAGACAGTATAGCACGCCACACCGCACACTCACTCGAGCTCAAGCGGTTACACTCAGAATGCTACAAACAGACACATACCCCACGCAAAACAGACTACACCATTACATGCCTGAGCTCTACGACAAGTCTTATTGCGCCAATTGCAATACATCCCTTAACGTATATCATTTACTCTGGCCGTGCTCGCAAGCTCACATAAACTCGGAACCTGACAAGCGCAGGTTTTAAGAAGCAATCCGGAGCGAAGAACTCGCTCCCCAACTCTGGGCCGTCCAGCAGGTCCACGACGTCGCCAGGAAACTCAACGTCCCGCTTCCGTCGTGGGAGACGCCCACTCCATGAGAGCCCAAAACTCTCCTGGCCTGCAGGACCTGAATAAAGTTGATTTCCTTCCTTCCTTCCTTCGAAGGGCGCCGCTTTGCGCTCCCTGTCGCCTCGCAGGATTGATTTCGCGCGCCCTGATATAGCTGAAATTTGTCGTTCCACAGTTCCGCGGGTAATCGCCTTTTTTCCAGATCCAAAAGTTGATATGGCTTGTGCGGAGAGCTCGCTTCAATTTTCCAATTACGATGAGCGCCCTGAAACTAAATATATAAAAGATAATTAATTAATATGTATTAATTAGTAACTAATTATCATGTATAACTCGTCACTTCATGGTCGCCACCGCTGATGGCATGTCTCCGAAGGAACCGACCTTTTGAACGACTATATTTAAATACTTATATTCGTAGAAACACCCGGTATAGTGTCTGGAAATGGTGCAGAAAACAGTGAGCACCTTTTCTAATTTTTTTTTTATAATTAAATATTGGTGCTTAGCGTCCCGAAAATGCTCCACAACGGTCTGTACAGGATGCCGTAGTGGGGGGCTCTCGGATTAAGTTTTGACCACCCCACCCATGGGGTTTCCTAGCGTGTATGGAAAGCTCCAGCTCGGCAGCAGACCATCATAATCACTCAGTCATTCGTCGCGGGTACCTTTACAAAAATAAAATCCCATTTACCTACATTACAGTTCGAAATAAGTATTGAAAAAAAAGAAACGACAGAAAGGTATGCACGATCCGGTATATGCACAAACGCACTCAACAGTCGTCGGTTGTTTAGCCGAACGAAAGTTTCTCAGCAAAGGGAATTCATCCCGAAAGTGGAACATTTCATTGCCGTAAATAAATGCTACCATTTACGTGGATGCTATCAAACGCTGGAAAAAAAAAGTCACGTGTTTCTTTGCCCTGTTCCCACGAATGAAGAAAATTGGCATTAGCCAAGGCCTGACAACACTGCGTGGACAGTGCATGCGACAGTGTTTCAAATGTGTCCACGATCTCGTTCAACTGCCTCACTGACGACTGGTGCGAATACATGTATACACCGCACTCGCTTCCTCCGTACACGAGCTGTCGTAACAGGACGAATGAATTTTCA
Source organism: Dermacentor andersoni (assembly GCF_023375885.2). Taxonomy (NCBI): domain Eukaryota; kingdom Metazoa; phylum Arthropoda; class Arachnida; order Ixodida; family Ixodidae; genus Dermacentor; species Dermacentor andersoni. The sequence goes on along the minus strand of NC_092814.1, from coordinate 260,022,121 downwards.
CGAACGAATGCAGAATGAATGCGTGAATGAACTTTCAGGGTGAATTAACTTAACTGGCTCTGTTAATAAATATATATACCGGTGACAGTCGGGCTAATTTTTTTTTTTTTTTTTTTGCGTCCTGCATGATAAACTCGGCACTACACTTTTCAGCCACGTATCGCACTCCACGATGGGGTATACTCGCGCAGACATTGCACCGGGACGGTCTCGAAGGCAATGATTGGGTTATTGATCCCATCTGATCGCCGCGAAGTGCCCAGGCCGGTGACCTCCCTGAATGACTAAACACCATTAAAAGCAGTCCCTAGGTTAATTTTTATTGAACACCTCCTAAATAAAAGCCACGAAAAATATGCGCCCTTCATGATTCCGACCAAACACCAAGCTTTTTCAATCGCGTTTCGCAATCGAGCACTTTAAAATCCTGATCTGGCACTTCCATCAACACCTGCGCACCGCGCTATAGAACAAGCGTCGGTGGCCCCGTTCCGCATCTAACATTTCCGACACGAGAAATGTCAAAACGTGGTCGATGTGCTCAGCCATGCTCCTTTCCTCGTTGCTTATCGCAGGAGGCGCATGTTTCTCTCATGTTGCCCGTCGATAGCGCGTGCATGTGGCATTTCAAATGACCAAACTGCGAAATTAGAAAGAAAAAATGGAGCAAGAACGTTTCGCCACACACGAGGCTTATCGGCAGCGTTAGACGTCGCATTATTTCTGCTCTCCAAACCTGTCTTCCTATGCATTCTTTTTTTTTTTTTTTCAACCGCAACCCGTCGCGGAAGCAAAGCCATTTCGGGTGGCTGCAGTGGTGAAATGAAGCGCGCTGGTGGGTAAGTTTCAAGTTCGAGGTTACAGTTCCAGCAACGTATTTATTTTCTTCTGTCGCTTTTATCACTTCCGTGGGGGAGCTCGATAGCATCAATACGCCCGCAGCGCCGGCGCCTGAATTTTGCGCAACGCGATAGTATCGACGGTAAAAGAAATATGGCTTGCTTTATCCGTTTCCTGGCTTTTAAAGGCAGGCGTATTTGGGGTCCAATGCTGTGCGCGTGCGTGAGTACGTTTGTGTGTACGCGCATGCACAATGACGATTAAAAATCCCAGTTCAAGCGGCAGAATGGTTCCAGCATGTTAAAATTAAATTCGAGGATTTTATAAGTGCCAAAACCACGATTTGATTGTGAGGCACGCCGTCCTGGCGGACTCCGCAAATTTGGACTGCCTGGGGGTTCTTTAAAGGGCACCTAAATTTAAGTACACAGGTGTTGCATTTCACCCCCCTCAAAATGCGGCCGCCGTGGCCGGACGGTTCGGGCGTGTGTTACTCGTATTGTTGCCAAGTTCTTCCCGACCGGAATCGCAGTGACGGACAACTCGTGAAATAAAAATCATATGTATGGACTTGTTTTGCCAGCATTTTCCGACGGGTTAGTTGGTTTCGCTTGTTACTTGTTCATGTTATATGCGCGTGACCTGTGTATTAGTGGGTCATTTCATGCGTCCCCTTAGTCATCTGGAGAAGCATGCTATGGGCGCATGGCGAGGCAAACATCTCTACCGCCCCTTAACGAGTGTCTCTCTTTTTCTGGTTTTGATTCACGAAAAGAATGACGGGAACATCTTCCAGCATTCCCGTAAATCAACACCAACTAGCCCGGCTTGTCTACATTACTATGTAGTTCAACGGGTCCAATTTTTTCTCCCTATCGTCGTGTGAACTTTTTCATTACCATTTGCTAATTTAACTGGACTCACTACCTGCGCTCGAGAGCAGCGCTTGTCCACGTCTAGTATTTCTTGCTCTTTCTGTCCTTTCTGGCGCGGTTGCTACCGTGCATTGCGGTTTGAAGCCAATCTCTGTGTCAACGCCGCTTCCATCGATACGTCAGCCGCCACAAGTACGGACTACAGGGAGAACTTTGAGGCCGTAATAGCGTTGGTTTGTTGATTTTAACATTATACTTACATGAAATAGAAATATAGAAACTGTAATTTATCGATTACGTACCGGCTTGGCACCGCCTCCACCAACCACTTCTTGAATAGAATTGGACGCGCTGAGAACGTAAATAGCGGCTGCGGCCATGAGGACGAAGACAGTTGTTTTCTTTTAAAATTGCATCGTAATGAGACACAGAGACGAAGACTGAAATCATCGCACTAGATTGGAAGTCATTCACTTTAAAGAGATTACCGGGCCGAGACCAATAAATGTGCTGTGTAACAGCTTTAAAAAAAAATCTCTTGAGGACAGTTGCATAGTCTAGCGTTATTAACGGATCTACTTACAGCATACGGTCGTTTAAAAGAGATAATAAAACAGGAAAAAAAATCTCATGTGAGTCTTTTATATTTGCTTTCATCTAGCGCTTTGTAGGTTCAGCGCCGGTATCTTTTGCTACACTGTTACATTGAGAGGATTCGTTCTTGTGTGTGTGTGTGTGTGTGTGTGTGTGTGTGTGTGTGTGTGTGTGTGTGTGTGTGTGTGTGTGTGTGCGCGCGCGCGTGTGCGTGTGTGTGTGTGTGTGTGTGTGTGTGTGTGTGTGCGTGTGTGTGTGTGTGTGTGTGTGTGTGTGTGTGTGTGTGTGTGTGTGTGTGTGTGTTGTGTGTGTGTGTGTGTGTGCGTGCGTGCGCGCGCGCGCGTGTGCGTGTGCGTGCGTGCGTGCGTGCGTGCGTGTGTGTGTGTGTGTGCGCGTGTGCGTGTGTGTGTGTGTGTGTGCGCGTGTGTGCGTGTGCGTGTGTGTGTGTGTGTGTGTGTGTGCGCGTGCACGTGTTGGGCTGCTTGCACTTAGATGTAAAAGAGTGCATGGTATGCGCATATGCAGTATATGCTATATGCATATCTGCGTGTTATATGTGTATGTCGTCATCTAAACTACGTTTTATGTATGTGTTACATATATAAGAATATATAAGAGTGTGTAGCACCATACACTAACCCCCGTATTCGCAAACGATCCTTGAATCACATCTCCTCCTCCACTCCATGGCGATGATGTTGACGACGATGATGTTTTGCCACATCCCCCTTGAAATGGGCAGGCAACGAATAGTCACCTAGTCTACTTGCTTTAATCAAGTTTTACTGCATTTGTCGCCATCTAGCCTCCTGTGTATCTTATCTCGATCTTAAATTTCGTATTTAAAACCCTATCACGATATTGTACCATTTCCTACGCTTGTGTAGCCAGCCGGTACCTACACTGGCTAACTTCCCTGTCTTTCCTCCCCTTTGTCTTCTCCTCCTTCCTACGCTTGCAATGACTCAGTTTCTACCAATCACTTCTCTGCATTTTTTCCCACCAATACTCTAAACGTATCTTACTTATCTCGACAGCTGACCGGTCAATCACTCCGTCTTTGTTGAATCTCAACGCTTCTGGAGGTGGACATTCTCCATGGGTCTCAATGGGTGAATATCTTGGCATTCCATTACGATGTGCCAGATCGTTTCCAGGCTTTTTCTTTTTTATTGCAGCACATACACACATAAAAGAAAAAAAATGTTGATAAGAGATTCAACCTCTTCAGTCGGAGTCGATCAAAGACAACGTCTTCCTGAGAGGGTTGGGAACGAGAATGGGGCGGAGTCATTGCGCACGGCACTCTACGCGTCACCCCTCGCGTAAGAGAGGGGTGACGTCACCCCTCGCGTAAGGGGAGCGTCGTGCTGCTTAATTTTTTTTTTCTGCAATACCTTTGGGATCGGCGCCCATCTTTATACTACACATACCGATGGGAATGGCCCACATTTTTAGACAGCACCATCCTCGGGATCGGCTCACGAAAGAGGCTAGAAACACACATACCGATACGGAAAAGTGCGGCTAACTTGCTATGAGTGCCATTGTCTTTAATTTAAAAAAAAAAGTTAGAACCACCTCGACGTTTCTGCGCACGCTTGAAAATAAATGAAGGCTCCAATGGTGCACTGTCTAAAATGTTCGTGGCGAGGAATACAACTTCAATTCAGGGCGCAATTAGGAATTTTGGTGACGGCAAAATGCACAATTCATCAAAATGACAGAGGCGAACCTACGCCCTCTGAGGCTTTGACATACAGCACAGAACACCGGTGTATTAAGTTAAAAACAGAAAAGCAGAATTGCGAAAGATTACGCATTTAGCGACGAATTTGAGTACCGATTCAATACAACAAAGAAAAGCCTCTTTTTTGTTTTTTTTGCCGATTAACAAAATTCAAGCGATTTCTTTTGCGTCTGATTTTAGAAACTCACCAGTAAAATCCTACAGAATTTCCACTGAAATATGTAAAATTGTAAATTGTAAATAAGATATGTCTAATTTTTTTTTCTTATTTTCTTGCGTGGCCAAGGGTGTCAGTATATAATATTTTTTTTTTTTTTTTATTGTTAGTCTCGTGTCCTCTTAGTTATTACGCTTTACTATATTTATGAGTGATTACACAGTTTCCCTTCAAGTATGCGTGAATGAAAATGTTCGAGGGATGCTTCACAACACCAACGGCACTTTTTCGTCAAGATTTATGAATAGCCATTTTATTTCAACAAGCAGCTTTCATTCTCTCTTTGCGCACACACTGCTCTCGCTGTACACTTTTTACGCTGAAATCTGCTGCGTGATTTGCACGGCTACGTTCGTGGACCTCGTGCTCACGTAAGCCGAAACGAAAAACTGCAAATGTCTGTGGCACGTTGTTTTTTTTTTCTTTTTTTTTTTTTTTACGGCCGATTTGATGCGTGTCCTCGCCGTAGAACATGAAAACGCATCAAGAGCACCCCGACTTTGAATAGAGTAGAAATACAGCCAATAGAGCGACGTACTTAAGAAGCTGTTCGAAGCTCCAGACGTTACGTTGTCATAACAAGTGGCACGTGATCAAAGGTTAGGATTCAGTTTGGAGGCTCAGTGGGAGCGCTTTGTCGCGCGCAAAGTGCGCGGCATGTACTTCGTGCGCGCTGACCGCGCCCCAAGTATATATATATAGGCTGTAGAAATTATAGTGTTCGCTTTCAATCTTTAATAGCTACGCATGACTTAATGTGAAGTTTTAAAGAGCAGGTTTCTTTGCCTACGCTGCCGAGATTGAAATCGAGAGTTTGACGAAGTCTCGTCTCGGTCGGGAAGTATAACGGCATAGTAGGAAGAAAAACAGAACGCCGACCAAAATGGGGTTGTCTGAAAATTCTTGAACTTTTCGGCTTCCGCACGGAAGACTTGTTCACTGACTTCTCTTTCAGTGAAGAAGGCTTCCGTGTGGAAGACGAAACGTTTAAGAATTTTTAGACAACCCCATTTTTGGTCGGCGTTCTGTTTTTCTTCCTATATATTCTAGCCTCCCGAGTTTGGCGTGGTTTCTATTGCTGTCTGCTGCCGAGTCAATCGGTATCTCGGCGGACATATTTGTGCATATGTATACGAATTTAGGAAGTTCGCATACGGAGTTTTTTCCAAGCGTTAAACAAAGCCCACAAAACGCGTGCTTTTGCGGGCTTCTTTTCAGGCACGGAAAAAGAAAAACTTTTATGTAGCACGTATTGAGCAACAGAAAAATGGATCAGGAATTTTTCATGATGGCCTAGAATTTTCTGATTGACAATTTAATTTTACTCTGATTATAATATTTGAGAATAAGTAATAATAACTGATTCTGTTAATAACTGATACGAAAGATAGTCTGACTTGCCCCGCACCCGCCGTGGTTGCTCAGTGGCTATGGCGTTGGGCTGCTGAGCACGAGGTCGCGGGATCGAATCCCGGCCACGGCGGCCGCATTTCGATGGGGGCGAAATGCGAAAACACCCGTGTACTTAGATTTAGGTGCACGTTAAAGAACCCCAGGTGGTCGAAATTTCCGGAGTCCTCCACTACGGCGTGCCTCATAATCAGAAAGTGGTTTTGGCACGTAAAACCCCATAATCTAGTCTGACTTGCCCCAAGCGAGAGCAAACAACATTACCTCGGCTCTGTCCAGGTACGTGGCACACACGTATATTTAAATTTTGGCACAAGTTACGTGGGACACGCTGTATAGACCACTCGTTCCAGAGCCGTGGAGCCTGCTCCGCCATATGACGATCCGATAGGCTTTACGTACCACGCGATTCACCCAGAAGTGACGGGCGGAAGGCGCACGCGTGGCCCACTGTCACATCCGCGTGATCGCAGCACGCGGCGGATGTCGACAGCTGCCGCCCAATGGTCCAGATCATCCTTCGGACATTGTCTCGGAGGCAACGTCCTCATTAAATACCACTTACTAAAACAGCTAAGTCAATTTCGAAGCCCTGCCACAAGGGGAATGCTGGCGAACGCGCATTCGCAGACTGACAGCTACGCCGCTCTCGGAGCCCTGACAACTATACACGTTCGACCAGAGCACTGCACGGGCTCGATCGGGGTAAGCAAGTTTTAACCTGGGCCCGGGCCAGGCTCGGGCCTAGGAGTGGCGGGCCTGCTAGGCCCGGGTATGCGTCGGGCCCCGAACAGACCCGGTTATGGAATATCTGTAACTTCGCAAAACTCTCGGCTCTAAAAAGTGCCACCCTTGCAGAATTCCTAGTCAGTGACTCTTGTGGCCTATGGAAAAGCAGGGACAGGCTGGACAAGCCAGAGTAGCGTTACACTCATCACCGGTTAGTCAACGTTAGTTAACGGCGCCCTTCGGTCTCTCGCAAATCGGTATACCCGTAGCCACCCGCGCGATGCCCCACTTTTTCGATCTTGGCAAACTCGGAAACTCTGGTCAGAATAGTTCCCCGGTGATTAGGACACCAGATTCCTGGAGTTGAGCTTCGCGTTCACGTGAGGGAAGGAGGGCCCGGCGTTCGGATGAGCGAGGGGAGAGACAGCGGCATCGCCGGTCAACAAGGGGAAGCGCTCTTGCCGGCTCAGGAGCGGAGTCAATGGACGAACTTCGAGAGCGACAAGACGTTCGAAACAAAATGGCGACGTGTTAGATTCGTCCCGGTGTCATGGACAGCGAACAGAACATGAAACTGAAGGGGACGGACAATGGCGCTAGACAGATATTTGCATTGCGATGGCGTTAAAGAGACAGCGCACCTGCTTGAATAGAGAAATGTTCACAGGGGGAAAAATAACTGTGACACTTTCTTCAGTCTATACGAAGAATACGACGCATTCTTGTAACAAACATGCACAAACGCAAGTAGCGAAATATATATACTTCTGTACAGCTGGTTAGATTTCGCAAGACCGGAAGGCGTGTCTAGAAGGACAGTCTTTGTACAACTTTTGCTTCGGAAAAAAGAAATATTTAAAGTTTTGGCAACAGTGAATATTGCGCTACTTTCATTGCCTTACCTATAGTCATTTTAATGCAAGAGCAAGAATGAAATTTCACACGGTTTCTTAGAGGACTGAAATAATTCATGCACGTAGCAACAAATAACTTCTACAATATGCGGTCGCAAATCATGTTGTGTGCTAAGACATGGTGCAACTCGCTGCTAGTTTCCGTTCAATTTCTTCATTATTTTTTCAAGCGAATTCAATTGTGTGCCATAATTTATTGCATAATTAGTCAACACAAGTGAATTCAGTCTTTCAAGTGTTCTTAGAAAAATACTTCAAATCAACATGGATGCTGCGAAAACTTGCAAGGTCGGAGAATAGGAAGTGGAAAACAAATCAGAAAGCAGAAAAAAATCTAATCGCTCAATAAACGAAAAGAGACGGAACCGATGGACCCGAAGCCAGTAGATAATTATTTGTTGTTTTTCATTAAAATGTGAGAAAGATAAGATAATATGAAATAAAAGTGGACGAAAATAAATTATGCAGATCCAATGGCACATGTTTCAATCTGCAGCTTTGCGTGAAACGAAGCTTGAGCAAAGCGGTTAATTGAATCCTTTGCAATTAATTGCGATGTTTGTATACTTTCGTCCTATATGCAATGTGTAATCTCATGGAACGTTTACGTTTCTCTGTCACAAATGTCGCAACTTTATTGTCATGAAATTTTCATGTTTATGCAGGCAGCTAGACCTCGCTCACAAGCTGTGCCGAAATGCAAACTCCAAATCAGGTGGGTCTACAGTGTGGGACGTCTACGAAGCGATGTCACGAGGACAGAGGCAACGTGTGACGTTTGTAAAGGGAAAATGGTGACGACAGGTGCATTCGCAGAAAAGCACGCCATGTATCAAGCAACATTCAGGGATTCTGCACCTCTTGTGTCGCAGTGGGACATACGTCCATTATGGAAGTTGGGCCACGAACGGACATAAGCCTAGTGGCACGTACCGAATGGCTAAATCAAAGAAAATAAGGTAAATCAAAGAACGCGTCAAATATAATTCGTCATTCTATTAACAGATTGGTTTGCTTTAGCGATATTTGTGAGCCGACATTATATGTCGAGGTTTTTCTGTAGGAATCGTAGCGGGACATGCTCATTCTGAAGGACTGGACAAGAACGGGCACACGTCCAGTTGAACACATTGAGTGGCTAAATCAAACAAATCAAAGTAAATATTTATTTACCTTATCAATAAATATCTAAAAAAAATAAGTCGGGGTCCGATTTTTTCTCGTCACAACCATATGAGGTCTGCAGGTAATGAAGCCGAGGAACACGTGCACTTGAGAAAATATTTGTTGTGCTCAATTAAAATGTAGAAATTATGGGATAGAGGGAAAATGAAAGTGGACGAAAAGAGCAACTTGCTGCCCGTGGGACCCGAACCCACATCCTCCACAAATATTTTTTTTTTACTTTTGAACGAAGTTATGGCACGCTAAATGGTGCGGCCATCGTATTCATTGTTCGTCCTCTCTGGCCCTACGCGGGTTCGTTGTAAATTAGCGTGAACGAAGAAATAATGCATGTTAAATTGATGAAGAAAAAAAACTACATTGTCTATGCTGTACTTACGTGCACTGTGCTTAAAACTGCACAGGCTAAAACAAACGTAGACAGATCCAAAATTCGCTCATATTACGAAACACGGATATACCGGATATACCGTGATGAATTTACATTAAATGAAGCCAAATAAAGCAATAGAGATTTCTTGTTTTATTTGATCGCACATGAGCGTTACCCTTACGTGTTACTTGTTTATAGATAATGGAGCTATAAGACCTTCAAGCAGCAGTGTATACGGAATTCTGAATGCCAATAGAACAGTGTATTGTTGTGCCATTACCACCAGCCCGGATTCCGAATCTACAAGATGCAGAATTTATCCTGCGAGCGCCCTTTGGACAAACCCGGGGCTGCGCCGAAAGGCACAGCGCCCTAATTCTCCCTTGACAAATCAAGATGCTGAGCCGTCAGGCAGCGGTGTCCTGCGGAGAAGTGTCGGCAAGCGACATGTCCAAACGTGCAATCAAGTGCCAGACAGCCCGGCGCCGTACCTCCCTTTGCCGGGAGGTCACCGCGCCCGCCAACTTTGAACGGGGTGGCCAGCGCGGTCGCTGGTTGGACCTCTCGGACGACCGTCGAGTGCTGGCTTTGTATTGGGCCGTTTGAGTGACAATGGTTTCTCGGGCCATTATAAGCTGCGACGCGGCCGCCTGGAAAACCGGATCCGCCGACCCACCGGGAGCAGAGTGCCGCTCTCGAGTGGAGTGAGATGTGTCACGCGTTTTCGCCGGACGTCGCCGTGCGGGAATAGTCGCGTTTGCTGTGAGCTCTCGGCCCCCGTGCCGGTCCGATCTTGTCCTGTATAATGAGCTGTATATAATGTATAAAATCCCTTTCGTTATTCTCACCGACGCCTGACTCGGAGTCTTCGCTACCAACGCTCTGTCACGAAACGGGTGACGAGCGCTACGGGTCCACCTCAAAGTCGTAATAGTGGTGGCACCGGTGCAAAGTCGTAACAGTATTTAAATTTACATTCCTGGCAATTTTATTCCCTCAAACTCTAGCACAATATGTTTCATTCGTCGAGATTCAAGGGTGAGATTAAATGACTAGAGATTTGCCCAAGAATAGGCGCTTATGCCTTCGCCATAAATTGATGTAGAACTATTTAGCAAATGTAGTAAGGGCGTTCATATCAAACAGTAACGCACGAGCTTAATGAACAAAAGAAGCGAGGTGCGCCTTGTATCAGTGACACTCCAGTAACGATAAACCGTCTCTTCGCAGAGACGTTTTATCGAGAGCCTGATGCGGGTGCAATGATGTGCGTTTGAAGCTTTTTTTTTTTGTATGTTGCGCAGTGCATGCTTTTATATGTTGCACGCAATTGTAAGCAGAATACACAAGTGAATGTTGGCTCGCACCTTGTCCCCTCTCCCTTTTTTATTTCCATTTTGCGATAAATGACCATAGGTCTTACGGTCTGACATTGTGCGGTATGAGCCGACTAGCCCAGCAACACGTACTACTGGGATAATGAACAGAAGATGTAAGTTTACCTTTCTCTTTTTACCAGTTCATTTGGTAGCAACAACTCCACTGGAATCTTTCTTGAATCCCTAACAATCCAGATCACCGAGCACGTACTTAATCTTAATGACGGCAACTTTCCCCACGTGTACTCATGTTGCTTACGTTGCATCTTAAAGGAAACATAACCGGACCATTTTCGCCTTCAGCTTCATTGTGAACAAGGCTCCCGTGCGGGAGCCGAAACGTCTTACTTTTATAAACTTTCGTGTTTGCGGTGTCCGCTTTATTTGTTGTCCTGTATCTTCCCGACCAGACGGGTTTCCGTCTAATTCTTTATTTCAACTCCACTGAAGTTAATGGTCAACTGTCTCTAGCAAATAGTTTCTGTGAAGCCCGGTATCTTTACAATTACCGAGAGATGGACCACGCGTTGCTTGAGCTCAATGGTAACGGGCCCGGAATCGGGCAGCGCCAGGCCAGGCTGGGCCTGAATTTTCGAGCCCAGGCCGGTTACAGGCCAGGTTTGAAACCAACAGAACGGGCTCGGGCGGCCCAGTGCATTTCGGGCTGGGTCTAAGCTAGAAAAAACGGCCTGTGCAGTGCTCTGCGTTGAATACCCGATCTTTTCTTTCACTGACGCGCAACCGGGAGTACTATAGATAGAGAGAGAGAGACAAAATAACAGAAGAAAGGTAGAGAGGGTAACTAGAGTAACTGTCCGGTTAGCTATTTGGCAGGGGTAGTGGGGGAGGGGAAAGGCTAGAAAAAATTTGGAGAAAAGAACGAACTATGTGAAAATAATCTGTCCTCCCAAACGTGATGAAGGTGCCTGACAACCATTCTGAACGTTCATACAGTCCCGATGCTTTTAAAGCAACGCGGGCTGGCGCTGGCTCCGACCAGGGTGCGCGGATTCTACGTACTTTTTTTACGTAAGGGGTGTCCCGGTTGTCAAGCGCCAAGGAGCCGCGCGGGAGAAGCACACAGCTGTAACGTCGGCTCTACGCTTTCTCCAGCGGTGCGCACTGAGTGGCCGCATGCCCGACAGGGCGTACAAGCGGTATACGGAGAACGCTGCTACATCACACGAGGCGTGGCCGAGCCGCCGAAGAAACAGCGTATACAGAGCACTCGAGCAAACGCACATACGAACGTATACACGGAACGTATATATAGTAGCCCACTATACGTCGCCGTCATAGCCCGCGACGGGTCGACTCGCACGGGCGGTGCGCAAATCAGAGCGCGGCGGGAGGCGCATGATATCTCGGCTTCGCGGGCTCGAGTCGCGAGAGACCGAACACGGCGCCGCGAAACAAGCGGGCAACGGCGGCGCGCAGCGCTGCATCCGCCGAGCGTGGATAACGACCGCGCCTCCACGCACGCGTGAACTTCGCGAAGAAACGAGAGACCGGCGGAGGACCCGTCGGTTGCGCGGTGTACATACACGAGACGAACGCGACGATACGACTGAATGGGCGACCAGGTTGGCGGCCGAGGTCGGCACCGGTGCGCGCTAATAAGTAAGCTGCGGTGGTCAAAACTGGATGGAAACAATCAGATTTCATACCCGGTCGTTGTTTACACTGGCCGCCCGCATAACGGAAAGCCCGCTAGCGCGGCTCCGCGGTCCTGCCCCTTTCGTTCTTCTCCGGCGGACCCGCAGCGACCGCGGTCGAGGGCCGCCTGCCGTAAATGTGGTGGGCGGGTCGAGCGGACAAGTCAAGCGGACGAAACCTGTTTGCATATTGAGTTCTCGTTCCGCGCGCGCGCGCGCGCCTCTGTCGGCTGTCCGGCGGGGGATTCGCTCTAATTCTCGCTCCCCGTCTCCGGTCGCTTATGGGGGGGGTTCGATCGCAGCGCCGCGGCCTTTGTGTCAACGCCAAGTCACGAATGTTCGTCGGCATGCCTTTTTTACAGGGGAGGGCGACTTGGACTGTTTGGTAGGGCATTTGATTTCGGACGCAGAGCTCGCATCCACAATGGTGTTGCAGCAAAGCGGCTTACGTGCACCAGCGTTGCGTATGTGTCCGCTAACCTAGTTGTCTTGTATTCTGGCGCTGTATTAGTTACGTCTCCAAAAGTTTCCTTTCGCTTCCCCAATTTCTCTCGTCCCCCTTTTAAACGCGTGCGCTACTTTTGAGTGCGTGGACGCGGGTACCACTAAACGTCAAGACTGATGGTGCAAAAAGCGATTGGCAAGGTTGTAGTAGAGAGAAACAGAGGCGACGAATCGTTATACTTTTATTTATTTATTTATTTATTTATTTATTTATTTATTTATTTATTTATTTATTTATTTATTTATTTATTTGAATATACTGCCGCCCAGGAAGAGCTACTGCAGGACTGGGTACAAGTCTACAGTGCAAGATTCAGAAGGGTAAACACGTTTCTATAGCAACTGAACTAGAAGTTATACAAGAATAGAGGAAATGCTTACTAGGCTGTGTTACCACTGAGTGCAAAAGAGGAAACATGTTTGCAGCAACGCAAAGAGAAATTACACAGGAAATAGGGGAAGTATTATTAGGCTGCATTACAAGCTAGCGCTCCGGAAAAAAAAATGCCTTTGATGAGAGGAACCCGATATTGCCAGATAAACGATTTCATATATAGATAGTGTGTAAGAAAAAAACTGTATTTAAATGCATTAGTGAGAGGGAAAAAAGGTTTCAGGTTAAGTCCATGATAACTGCAGGTTGAAGACTTAATTTGGAAACAGATAAGCTGTTTCCAAATTAAGATAACCTCCGCAGAGTTCGCGCATTCTTTTTTTTCTTGCGTAGAGATGTCGGTGCTCTAAACTGTCAGAGGGCGTAAACTCATTGTCTTTCGTGCCCGTGCGTGAATCGCGAATAGCGCGAACTTAAGCAGAAGCGAAATAGCCGAACAGGTACAGCTCTGGCGCATTTGTGATGGGCTGCAGTCTCTCTCCTGTTTTCCTACGTTTTCCGTTATTATTACATTAATTTTTTTCATTTACCATGGGTTAGCACATGGCATGTTCTAATTTAATGCGTATAGCCTTCTCCATATAAAAAAAAGGGAAAAGCTGCAATGTGGTCTGTGGAACATATTGCACATAGAGAGAGAGAGAGAAGGGAAAAAGGAAAGGCAGGGAGGTTAACCAGACTGAGTCCACTTTGCTACCCTACACGTGGGGAGGGGAATGGGGAGTGATAAAAAAGAAGAAAAAGAGAGAGAGAGAGAGCATGAGTCTATAGTGCACTTGCACATGCACTAAGCAAGGTGCAGCATGTCTACAGTCGGGCACTCAAGCCTGTTGCTTTCAGGTAGTGAAGAAGCGCTCGAACTGCTTTCTGGGCTAATGAACATATTAACTGTTCGTCGTCTGTAGGCTGGTCTGTCCATATCCCTGCCCCTCTATGCGCTTTCTCTCTTGTGGCCTTTTTCCCTGGACACAGTCCAGAAGGGCAAGCATTCGCTGCAGACGCGCGGGGGCAGATCACTTTGACCACTTCACGGGGTTTCAGGTGCTGGGCCCCAGGTTCAGGCTATGGATGGTGTATAAGGGCCACAGCCCGAAATTTCCGTTTAGAAAAAAAAGAAAGAGACTTCCACCACCAGAGTGAGTCTATGAGGAAGGGAGCTTACACACTGGGAAAGGGTGTGAATAGGGCGCATGTGTCCCGTAGGTGCATAGATTTCTACAAAGATGGGAGCGGGAGTCGGAGGGAAGGGACGGCCCACCTAGTTTCCCTTTTAGTAGATACAGACGTATAGCTATAGACGTTAGCGGCACATACCCACTCGGGAGACTGGCCAAGAACCGGGCAGTTCAATGCAACAATCAGAAAAAAGAAATCTAAAATAATGTAAACACAATTTGTCAATATAGTTTTATGAGAATTAATAGATAGATTCTAGCTTATGATTTTAATAGAATGAAGGGATAAATCAAAGCATAGATACAGATGATCGAAATCAATTTTGTAGAAAGATACCTGAACCTTAAGTTCCAATTTTAGAGTCCAAATCTCTCTGTCACTACAGTAAAATCCTGGATGGCATCGCCAACCTTCCTGTCGCTGTGCCCACGGGTCGAGGCCCCCAAGGATAGTCAATTTTGAACATTTAAGTTTAACTTAAAAAGGCGTAACGGTGTTTCTAAAGTTCTTTTTCGGAAATGAGAATATCTTTGACAATAAATGAGAAAACTTTCTATTGTTTCGTGTTCCCCGCAAGAGGGACAGTTCGGTGGAAGAACCAGACCAGCTCTTTGCAGGAAAAAAAATTAGAAGCGGAATTCGGCCGCGTAGTCTAGTGATTGGGACTTGTAGTGCCTCGCCTTTGTCTTGCAGTAATGCGACAAGTGCTGAAAATCTGGGGAGCTTGTTAATTAAGGGGCGTGAAATTCACGCAGCGTCATTTGTCTCCGAAATATAGCCCCTATGATGCAAGCTTATGCCGGTAGGATTTGAATGACCGGGCCATTAAAGGACGCTTTCACCAAGGAACCTGCCATTTCCTTTAGGAAAAGGCCCTTATACCCTGGTACCGAAACCAATCTAATCAAAGCTGAATGAGGGGGCACTAACGATTTGAAAGCTCGCAAACCATGGGAGTCACCAGAAGCAGTGAGGGAGAAGCACAGAGGCAGGAAATCCGTCACGACCCCTGTGGAATATGTTGATGTATTTTGTTTACGGAGGGCTAGAATTTACAGCTAAAATTCTGCTGGAAGGATCGGGAAGTCCAGGAGGCGAAGAGAAAGCGAGCAATGAAGAATGGGAGAAAATATTGGAATTTCACACTTTTCTGCATTTTGGGAAGCGTCAGTGGCAATAACTGTCTTGATCGGTGTGTGCAAAACGTAATAATTTAAGATAGAGCTTAGCATGCGGTGCCTTTGCATTTTCAGGAAAAATGTAATCGAACTGATCGTTTTGGACGTTTGGACGTTTAAAAGTTAAACATCCACGAATTTGGACGTTTACCTGATGGATGAGAGTTTGCATAAAAATAATTTCAGGTGTGTGGAATTGAGGTCAGTACAAGCCAAAATAAAAAGGAAATCCCGCTGAGAGTTAAAGACTGTTTGTGAACGCCTTATAGGAGATTATGGTGGATGCTATATTGTCTATGCTACGCGACAATGTAGCATTTAAAATGACTGTACAGCTAACAATCGAAAGCGTGTAACAAGAGAAGGAATCCTAGCTTCCAGGTGTAAAACTTCAGTTGCTACATATTTATGTCGCCCTAAACATTGCCGCAAGGCCTGCCTCTCTAGAAGAACAAAAGGTCGAAGTTTATATCCAGGAGCTCCAGAGTACAACACACAACCAAATTCCAATACCGGGCGAGCATACGTGAGGTATATTCACAACAGCGTTCTTCTTCGCATTCCTGATCTGCTATTGCTCAGCCTACGTAGGAAACCAGTCGCACGAATACCCTTTGCTGCAATACAGTCAATGTGCGCCTTCCAAGACTGAGAATCGTCATATATCATGCCAAGATACTTGACAGTCTCTACATGTGGGATGATATCTAGATGATAAAAGAGAGAAATGTATGTGGGTTCCTTTAATGGAAATGCGAGCACCGAGCATTTGTTTGCGTTGACACAGAGATGCATCACATGAGGCCATCTTTCTATAACAGAAAATTATGTCTGTAATATTGATAATGCTCTTCGATTTCGTTTGCCGACGAGAAATACGCTATGCCATCAGCATACACATAAGTATGTACAGTACGCCGTCATGACATGGGACGGAACTCATTAGAATACTGAATAGGACTGGAGAACGCACTGCCCCTTGTGGAACGCATCTCGTCTGCGCATAGATACCTAGCCGAAGAAATGCCGCTTCGGAAGCAATAAAATTCTCTGTTCCTTAAAAATTCTGCGATGCATGCTTGAAGGTATTTTGGACAGTTAAATTTTCGAAGCTGATTGAGCAATATCACTTGCTCAACGCTATCATAACCTTTCGAGACGTCTAGAGCGACTAATGCCGCGTACTGTCTTTGGCGTCGCGCCAATTGAATACAACTTTCTATGACAATATAAGCCTGCCATATTTAGCATGGCGATTTGAAGCCAATTTGTTTCGGTCGCAGGATCGATCACCCATTAAGAAAATTTGTCAAACGAACGTTTATAACTCTTTCAATCATATTAAGAAATTTGAAGTTAACGCGACGGGCTTAATATTGTCTAATACATAACTCCGATGGCAATTTTCCACTCCAATGGAAGCCATGCCCTTCTGACAGAAAAACTGAAGATGCTTAATAAATAATCTTGTGATTCTTCGTATAAAATTTTCAGCATGGACGAAGTGATTCCATCGGGGCCCGGAGCCGCTGGTTTATGCCCTCCTCCTTAGTTTTTTCTTCTTCTTCGTCTTCTTTCTTTTCGCGTGCTGGAACGTTCCTTCGGGGTCTACCACAAAACTTCAGCGGTTTTTGTGCCAGCCGGCAAATATAAAGTATTTCGCAAAACTGCTAAGGTTCAATATACACACATTTACGACCGCATCGTGCGCTTAGTCAACCTATACTGATTGGACAGGGGTAGCTGCAGACACGCGCGCAGCCGAAAAACCCGGGCACCTCGGACGTGAGCTGCATTCGAACCCGGAAGAGGAGACCTCGAGACACGCACGGGCGACAAACGCTAAAACCGGAAGGCACACTTCGCGTGCACGCGAACGCGGGGATCGCGATTTTTTCGTCGCGTGAATCGCCAAGATCTGCAGAGACGGAAGTGACAACGGAGGCCAGGTTCGACCAAGTTCAATGCGGCCAGCCGCAGTTCGGGATTGCGAAACAACGCGCGCGCGCCAACGGGTACAAAAATTTAGCCCCTCTGCAAGCTCGCAGCTGTAGCAATGCCGGACGTAAGTGCGGCAAGCAGCGGAGGCATTTAGGAAGTGTGTGCGAGCGCGTGTGTGCGTGGTGCAATACACACGCACACCAGTGACCTCCAACGAATCACGGTGACATCCCGTGGAGCGCTATCAGCAGGAAAAGTCGTTACGATTGCCACTCACGTCCGCGCGGCATTCCCAGGGGTCAGTCCTAAAATTCCGCGCGTTCGAGGAACAATCTACGACGAATCCCTTCGGTCATGCGAGCTGTAGATATATGCGGCCTGTGGAGAGGCGGCGCTGCCATCATTATCTGTCGAATTCAGAACATACGGTATACGTGTATATGCAGACAAACCTTGTGTTCTGCCATCGCGACTGTCGAGAGTCTTATATAGTGATAAGCAGGTTGAATCGTAGGAAGAAAAGCCCCCCCGCCACTTCGAATCGTGCCTGGTGCGAGGTAACGAGACGATGATATGGGCGTCACGATCGACCCCGCATGCATTTCGTGGTCCCTTCCCATACATAGGCATACTAAACTGTGACTGCGCGACAGGTCAGGTTTGTATATTGAAGGCGAAGCCTGCCACAGGCTACAGTGTCGTCTTCTTTTTTTTTCTGTCAGAAGTATCGCAACCTAGTTTTTCGTACTGGCAGAAATTATCGTTGTCTATGCGATCTGTTTTATTTTCTGCTGTAACTACTGAGCAAACATACCCGTCCACCTGCCGCAAAACAGGCATAACCAACTATAAACTAGCAGCGGCACTACAAGAAACTCCCCATTATTCCCATGCTCCGTTTCGACCTAGTTGATATAAACATTTATTGCTTCGTAAGCGCGTGGTTCAAGCCTTCAGCCCACAAGATAAGCCAGAGGTCAATCCCATTTCATTATTCTTCTCTCCCTCTCAGGTTCTATACGCTGCGTGTGGATTAACGGTGTACGCGTCGACTGCAGCATACGTCCGCCTATTCTATTTTTTTGCGTAGGCAATTGTTGCAGACCGAGAACAACGTTCTCGTAACATCTTTGAGTATAGCCTAGTGTCAATCCTCGCCCTCGTCCATGCATTGTACCACTTGAAAACGGTAAACGAAGTAGCCGATTATTAAACGTCTTTATCATGATGTTGCGGGTAAGACTGTTCCACGGATTGTCCTGTCGCACACGTTTGCCTATAGTCTCTTCCTTCACCTTCAACACATTTCCCTGGTGAGTTCTATGCCAACAATTTGCTTTTCCCGAATGGTCTATAAATGACCGTTTTCTACAAGTGCAACAGTGCACGGAAACGCATAATCTTTCCCAGTCTCTGCATGCACTTCACTGCACCATAACCGAACGAATAACAGTCGCGTAAAAAAAAAAAAAAATATGACAACGTACAGCAAGCGGGGAGCGATACATGTAGGCAATGATTTTATAAAAAGTTAATGGTGGTACAACTATAGTTTACACGGACCACATTAAATGAGCTAGACGCTACACATTATAGAATGATAAAACTACAGTGGCAGTTAGACAAGACACCTAACCCGCGAAGCTATATTAGACTTATAGATATGAAGAGACTGTTCGAGCTTTTGTTCCTCTTACGTTTGTATGTAAAAAAAAGGAAAAAGAAATCTCAGCAGTCACGCTTATCGGCGCAGATGCATTTGAATAAAAGCAATCGAACTGAACCTGAACCGAAGAAAGATAGTAACTTCTACCAGTTCGGAACGAAATGATCCAAGCGCTAGCCCACGACAGGGATATAGTAAATAAATTTCGCTATTTTCCAAAACATCCCTTGATTTCTTCAGTGTCGGCGCGCCCCACTAGCAGTTTGTGGAGACTTACAAAAGGCGTTGTACGCGATAATGGGGGCAGGCGCTGCGCATTTATAGATAACTACGGGGGCAACTCGACCGAGATCCTTGAAGTTCCGAATTTAGCCATGCCTGCTGATCTCCGCGGCAACGTTGCTTCTATATGCAAATACGTTCTGGGTCCCATAAGTTCAATGCCGAAGCGAAGTCACGCCCTATACAGCACATAAGATAACGTGAGGCACCCTATACACTTTGGCTTTTAGAGGAAGACCAAACGAAACGCGACTATGGTGAAGAATGCAATAAGAACGATCAAGAACTCTGTCGCAGCGAGAAAGGCGATAGTTCTGACTGTAAACACGTGATGCACCTTGCGCGTAATCAGACAGCCCGATATCGAGAAGTATGTCTAACGTTATCCCTTGCCGACGCCGGGGCACTGAGACAGGAATCGCTTGAAGCGTCAAAGAAGCTGTAACTCAGAAACAGGTACTTACGTCGCTGCACGGAAAGTAGCATCGAAACGCTGCTGGGCTTATGCAACAGCGCTGGTTTGATTAAGTCCACAATCCTAAGCAAAAATTCTGCCCGAAACAGCGTGGCCTAACTAGAAAAAAATATGACGCAAGTAAGAGGCGATCGGATAAGACGCAGACCTTCGGATATGAGATAGCTTTAATTATGATAGATTTGCGAATGGCACTTATACTGCTGCCGCAGCAAGAGATAATTGTGCCGTTCACAAAGCAAACTTGCTTGCATTATTTTGTTTTTTATGTTTTCAACTACCATGTTAACTTTCCTTGACCGTGTAGAAGCGTGTCTTTTAGGTGACAGTTTGTCTTTTATGTCCGACTAGAAAACCTCCCGTACTTTCCTCATCGTATCCTTTTACACCATCTGAAAAAAAAAAAAAAATGAATAGTGGGGACCAAGGCATAAAAGAACGGCCGGGCAGCGCGTCGGAAAGCGGCTGACTCTCGTTCCCTCACTCCCGATCGAGGCAAATGCACCGACATAACCGCACTTTTTGCTGTCACCTTATTAATTTCAGCGCGAAGGAGCCGAGCCTTACAGTTGTCACCTTCTCTTTAGCTCTTTCTTTTGCAGCATGCTCGAAACTCTGTGCGCGCGGCAACAACCCAGCATTATACTACCAGTCCATGCTACGCTGTGCTTGGTATGTTCCGCCTCAACAGCGTGGCATCACCCTGATGAAGAAGCGCCTGCCCCCATTTTGCAGAGCAAGGAGGTGCGCAAAAACACTGAGAAAAGAAAGAACGAAAACAACGAAACGGCTTCTGAGGTACACGAGCGAGAAAACCAGAGCAACTGGTCGCCTCTCCTACATTCCCCAGATGCGGATGACCGCGCGCGCTGCCTTGCTCGGAGCTCGTAGATGAGGCGTGTCGCAATCGGGAGAGGAGGGGATCCCGGAGGCAACAGGCGTCAAATGACCAACGGTGCGAGTTGCCCGCGCAATGGCAATCTTTGCGACCGCGTCGGTGCCACGGCAAGTGGTAGCTGGCGAAGCCTCATGTTAGCAGGCGTTCGCCGCCTTCGGCTTACAGCACAAATGGGGCACTGCGACAAGCGGAGAGGGTGTATGAAGCTCGGGTGCAGAGTGCTCGGAATATGCATAAGCGAAAGGCAGCTATTATCAAGAAAACAGCGTGAACATGGTGCATATAAAAAGAAGACGGTTACGCAACGCTGTCTACCGACTTTCATGTTTGTAATTGAGCTGACGGCGCTGTTACGACCGCTTACGAATTAATAAGCTCCCAAGCGTGGACTGTTGGGCCAGTTGGTGCATCATGTGGTGTCGTTGAGCGGAAATATGGGCGTCTGTCCTATCCACTTCGTTTTTTCCCGCCCGTATTTCTGCTCAGCGACACCACATAATGAGCTCCCCTTGACCTTTGTTAAACGGACTTTGTCCAACTGCTTGTGAATGAATGAATGAATGAATGAATGAATGAATGAATGAATGAATGAATGAATGAATGCGTATGCACGTTAGTAAACAGCAGGTGTACTCGCTTTTCCATGAGAAATACTGATCTCGAAAACCATCGAATCTGACAAAAAACTTCAAAACTGAAGACAGAACGCAGCAAAACACGACGAGCGTCAGGCAGGCGCTTGCAAAGGAGGTAACTGTCTGGTCCTCTTACTACAAGGTTAGCTAGCATGTGTGTGAGCATTCCTCAAGCAACCTCGAGCCCCTGGGTCGTTGCCGAGGCATGCCACCCTTCGTTTTCGGTTATCAGAACTGTCGAAACACGTCCATGCCTTGTTCGTCCACTAATATAAGGCGAGATGCATGTACAAGCTCAAGCGGTACGTCTGCACGTCCCGGTTTACAGCGAAGCTGTTAGCCTCTAGTTGGTCCGGATTTTTCACTGCGCGTCCTCACTGAAACGAAATACCTTCAGCGATTAAAAAAAAGAACCTTCAGTGGTTGCAGTGAAAAGTGCCTACATTCTATGATGCCCGCATACAACATACATCACAACAATCGTTTCAATGAAGAACAAGCACAAACAAGCATCAAACCATACCATTGATGATAAGGCGCTCCTAATAACAATGCCGAAGCCCGTAGCACTCCCCGCATACGTTTCCTGGCAACGATTCGGAAGCTACCGCGGCGACGGCAGTTTCCGGCGTGGGTAATGACGTCACTAGCATTTCATATATAAAAGAACCAGTCTAGCGGCTGATTTGATTTGATGTTGCATCTCCGCTATGGGAAGGCAACGCATAGTTAGAGCTCTCGAGGAGCAGCGTGAAACCGAGGAGCGGCAAAGGGAAAAGAAACAGCAATACCACCAGCGGCGGCGTCCGAAAAAAAAAAAAAAAAAAAACTTTACTCCCATTACTACCAATACTCGAAAGCAATAAATATTTGCATATACCCCCCTCAGCAGTTGTAGTGGTGCTTTTCAACAGCTTCGCCGGACATCCACATTCGTAGGGCCGGGATGGCGAGTCAAAATTTTTTCACGCCGTTCCCAAGATGAGCACAAGGTTTTTCCTGGGAGCGCATTGGCAACGCCAGGCGCGTCGCTCAGAGTCACGCAAGCCAGGTCACGCTAGCGCATGCAGCCGGGCACGTAGCGAAACCAAACCAAGCAGAAACATCAACGCACAGCTTGGGCCGTGCATCTTCCACAATGCAGAAACCAGTTCCAGAGTCAAGACGCCAAGCAGCTGAGCGACGAGTAGCATTTAACGTATACGAGGGCGTCATCTTCTAAGTTCACCGGGTGATCAGATGCGCATCGCATATCTCTCGGGCGAGCTTATGCGGTCGCGGAAGAAACGCCACAGAGCATACTTCTGCCTCGAATAGAACCACCTGCACAGGCCGCACAGCTTATAGCGCGGTAGACAGCAAGCCGATAGGTTTCACCGCGCGTACGGCTTTATGGGGTATTGCGTCATAAGGCATCGACTGACGAGCCTGGCGTTGCGAACTGGCGCTTAGTGAGGGCAATTTGGGTTCTGTTGTCGACGCAGTTTTTCCTCAATTTATACCGATATAAATTCATCCTAGGGCAAATTCGTTCCAGAAAACGAGCCTTGGCTGCCCTTTACGAGGAGATTACGACAAGAAAGATGCAAGCCAGCTACATAGAAAAACAAATATGCGCATCTCCCAGACAAAACTGTTCCTGAAAATCATGCGCGAAACATTTGCGCGGGTATAGTAGCTCGGATAAAGCTGGGATATTATGCTTCTGTGGCACATGCGCCTGGTGAGGAAAAAAATGTGTTCTCTACTGATATTTTGGTGAGAAGGCGAGACTGTTTAGCTACGCAATATATGCGCCCGCGCAAAGAAACCTCGTACCCAAATTTATTTTTTTACCCTTCACTGCCCATGTGCAAAGCCATAGAGTCAAAAGCCAACCTACTTTGGATGAGAGAGGAAAAAAAGAAAAAGAATATAATAGCCTTTTTTTTTAAACACTGAATACATTTAGATGAGACTGCATGGATAATTTTTTTCCAGTATATCTCTTCTATATACGCCCGCTTTCCTCGGCTCAAATTGCAATCAGCAACGCAACATAACAAGCTTAACAGAGTGCTATAACTGTGGTTTTTCCCACGTCTATTTGTTAATTAGGTTTCACCAATTCAGGGTCGCTGGTTAGTTTTCTGGCCACGGCCGCCGCATTCCAGTAGGGGCGGAATGCAAAAACGTTCGTGATACTGTGCATCTGGTGCACGCTATAATGAACCCCAGGGAGTCAACATGATTCCGGAGTCCCCACTACGGCGTGTCTCATGAGTTGTAACCCATGTATGCAATAGCGGCACGTTAAAGCCAATAATTTATTTTATTTTACTAATTCAGTGCAGAACCCGCCGACATGACTATGAAATCATGATCTAGGCCACGGCGACCTCAATTCCATAGGCAAGGGTTGCAAACACCCTCTTGAGCACTGAGATTTCAGCACCGGTTAAATAAATTTTGTTGGCTCTACATGTACAGCGCGAAAACACGGGGAAGGCGGGAGATGGAAATTCAAGACGATGAGCAAGACGAGAACAAGGTGAAAGCAGGAGCCAACTTTTCGACTAGTGGACTTGTCTTCTTCAAGGCGAGGAAGACAACACGAACAGGCGCAAGCACGCACTGCGCTGTGTGGATCTACTCCTGTTCGTCCTGCCTTCCTCGTGCTGTAGCACTTACAGTCATGAACCACGTAACAGGCTCAACATTCCGCCAAAGCTTTTGGCGGTCAACATTAATCAGATACCGGCCCTGCGGCCGTCTCTCATAGACCTTGGTGCAACTGTGGGATGTCAAAACCCATTCAATCAATTGTTATTCAATAGAAAAATACGAAATAGAGTTATCAGTTCAACTTCAAGCTGCACAAGCGTCGCTAGATAGCGCAAGCCAGAAGTGCTGAAACTCCGCTTATACCGTACAACACGCTTCATCACGTTACAGTGCTTCAGTGGATACCGGCTGTCGTGCAACGTCCTTGAAAACATGGCAGTTGACGCAGCTGCACGATAGTCTCGCGAGAACGATGAAATAGCTGGTTTCTCACTTTCGATTGAAAAATACATGTATATCGCCAGTTCATGGAAAAGACGAATTTTATCATTGCTAAAACACATTAATATTTATCCGCATGTCCCCTGCTACATTTCTTACTGATGCTGTCGGACTGATTATTCGCTTACAGTACGGAGAAAGCACAATGGTTCAAATCTTCAAGATTCTAATCCCACGAGCAACATGCATCACAAAGGGAAGCTGCTGCTCTTCAAACATTTTTGTAAAATAGATGCTGCTAGGAACACCGTACTTCGCGAGCGTCTCTGCGGTGATTGCGATTACGTGGACTGTTTTTCTGTCTGTACTCAGTCACTGTATGTTTATACTAAGTGAAGGCCATTCCTGTGACATTTGTTCTTATATGGGGAAAACACGGGGAAGGTGGAAGATGGAAATTCAAGACGAAAATATGTGGGTATCTGAACTTGAATTTCATGAGGCTGCAAGTGCATGCACTTGCGCGTTTGAGTATCTGGCTGGTTTATTTCTACTGGAATTTTCCTTCTGTTTTGCTGCCATTGCAGCAAATATCAATACAGACGATATGAGAGCATCTGTATAAATAAATTTATAACACGTCTGTATAAAATAACATAATTCATAACGTCTGTATAAATAAATTTACAACAGACATAAAGCGACTGTACTGATTGAACAGAGGAAGTTGAAGGTTGACGAAGAGAGGCGACGCACAGGCAGCAAAAGTGTACGGACAGCAAATAAAGAAGCAAAATCAGAGGTGCGTTCCTTTCTCAGGCCCTTCGCTTTGCAATAACGAGCAGGAAATCAGTTGTTTCAGCTCATTGCTTTGGGCAAGAAACATTGCTAACAGCCACTGTAGCAAATATCAAGCGACAGCGAGTCACCATCTGTGGCTACGTGCCTCAAGACCTGAGACGTAGAGCTTTCTGATCATTTTTACGAGCGCCGTTTATGATTAATCATGCTGTGGGCATTTGTCCTGGCTTATATTCCCATAATGGTCAATGGAAGTCAGGAATAGAGGAGTCACCCCTCTAAGACAAGAATACGGCGCATCTATACCTTTGCACTTCCAGAAATAGTTTTCTTGCAGCGGGTGCCCTTACACCTGCCGGCGACCACGCGCACCAACAGTCCTTATCGTCAAGTGTGGGGACAGAGAAGATGACAGCTGAAAGCACAAGGTGCGTCGTTTGAAAAGTGGATTAGCAGAGGCATTTCGATGACCTTCTATTCCGATACCTCATCGCCAAGACCCCCCCCCCCGCATACACACACTTATTGGGAGGGGGGAGGGGGCTGCGCGTCACCGCCGACAGTATGTATCGCGAGATACCAAATGTCCCTCGTTTATCACTTTGTACATGAAGGAATCCTGACAAACAAAAGTCTCCCCCAACACAGGGAGGAGCTTCCCGGCCACGAAGCCCCTGAGCAAAGCGAAGGTGATGACACGGATGCAGAGGATAAGCACGGCAAGGCGAGACTAGGACGAGGTGGTGCACTGCCGCTTGTATATGCATGTTGCCTTTGAGAAGGACTTGCCGCTGCATTCTTGACTTCTAATTGGCTATAGAAGCGTCGATCTATATATATATATGACTTTGTATGAGTCTCGCTCATCTGGGAGAGAGGGGTAGAAAGCAACAAGCAATGTCGATTCGCAACAAACGATTCTGCCGACTACCAAATATTCTTTTATCCTGAAAGGTATTTTGTACCACTGGCGGCTACATTAGGAAACGATTAAATTTTAGTTCTAGCGTGAGTTCACGAAATTGTTCCAAAAGTCACCTCATACATTTGCAAGTACTGCGGCTGGCAGTCTCGTCTGGGAAAACATGCCATCAAGCCACTTGGTGGATCGAAAGTATGCGCAAGCTCCCCATTAAGAGCTAAATGGTGTTTCGAATTTAAATCAATACATTGAGTGGTAGTCGCAGTGTGAAAGAGGTGCGGCATGTCCGGAATATGCATTCAGGACATGCTGCGACGTCCTCCGCAGTGGCGGGTCTTGGATTAGGTCCTCCCATTTCAGTTTATTTTAGAGTCATTTTTGTTTATAGAAAACGTGCGAGCACGTGACAGGGTACCAGAGCTGTGGCCTCCGCGGCTCGAACATTGGTACTTTGAAGAGGGGCTTTCTGTCTTCCTTTCGGTCAAGGTAAGCTCAAGGCAAGCTGACCAGGAAGGTAAGACTTCAGTCGACCTTCCAGGTCATAAAGTAGTATCTTCGCCCTCGGCGTTAACTGTCTGAGCACATTTGCAAGCATGCAGTCGCCGATGAAACGGATCGAGCAATCAATACTCACGATGTAGTTCCAGAAAGGCATCCCATTTATGTGCACCCAGTCCGTCCAAGAAGAATTCGGCGTCCGTGCAGACTATCGCTGGATAAAGGTGGCGCAGGCAAGAACAGAAGGGCGATCTAGTATGCGGCACAAGGTGATCGCAAGCGTCGAAGGCGACGGCGCGGTCGCACACAACCAGGTCCTGTGCTGTTCTGTTCCAGAGAACGAACGCGGCACACCGAAATCGGAGCGCACCGGTGGGCGCAAGCACACACTTCTGGGCCGGCTCAGCCAAGGGTGGCGCGACCGCCAACGATGATATGGCAAATGCGGCGACAGAGCGGAACGATGAGTGCCGTCGCAGCTACGGAGACGCTGAGAGGAGGAGTCACTCGCTGTTTGCCCCGAAGACGTCACGCACGCACGCACACACGCGCACACACATACACACACACAGTGCGACGCGACGCGACAGCACCGCGACGACGTTGCCGAAGAAACGAGAGACAGGAAAGGAGGCCGCCGACCACGGCGAAGAATCTGTATCTTACTTGGAAAACAAAAAAAATCCGGCAAAGATGCTCCGCAGGAGCAGCGGGATTCACAGGCGGCCCGCACGATCCTCCCCGCCTGCGCTGACCAAACTTCCGCTCGCCCCGCTCTCAGCCTTCCTCCATCTCTCGCCGCAGTTTTTATTTTGTCTTATGTTAGCGAGAAACACACACACACACTCACAAAAAGAAGAAAAAAAAAAAAAAGCCGCGGCGGCGAGCCTCATGGTTGTACGCGGCGTGTTTCCTCAGGCAGGCCAGGAATGGGCGAGGAGAAGCGCAGTTTGCAGTGGTGGGATTGCCGCTGTACGAGACCCGTTCCCGACGCATGCCGCTGCTGGATTGCAGCTACTGGCTGCAGGCATCACGTGACAGCGCGCTAGAGTTATAGCAGTTCCTCTTTCTCCTTCAGGTCCAGTAAACGAGATGAGCTAGAAGGGGCCCGTAAACGAAAACAAGCAAAGACAAAGCGCGCTGCATTAAGGCGAGCGGGCTGAAAGAGATGAGAAAGCAAAAAAAAATAATAATAAATAAAGGAAGGAAGGAAGAGCAAGAAGTTTTCGCAGCGCCCATGGAAGCGGGGCAAGGTGGCGAGCTACACTGCGAGGGCTCGCCTCGAGCGTGCCTAAGGCGGCGGAGGGCATCGCCGCCACGGTAGCCGGCGCTCATCGAGCGCAGGAACGAATATCGGTGCGCGGAACGATTCCTTTCCTGAGCGCAGGTCGAATAAGCAGCGCCCTGGCAGCAAAGACCTCTTCCACGCTCTTGTTACTCTGGTGCGTAGTGACGACTCGCCACTCTCTGCGCCACGTTCGAGCGGAAGCATATGCGGCTACAAGTCGTTTCCCTCGCTGGAGTTCGTTCTCGACCGTCAACTTCCTATCTCACGATCCGCTGAATTGGCGTCACGTCTCGGGAAAGCCCGTGGCTGAGCCTGTTTGATTTTGCTAACTTGATTATAAGCCCATAGCATTCGCGAGTGCACGCAGTGTGTGTATGTGTGTGCGCGCGTGCGTGCGTGCGTGTATGTGCACACGTGTGCGTGCGCGTTCGTGCGTGTGCGCGCACGCGCGTGACGCTTACAAATTCACGTGACTGCGGTACTGCGCGGTTTCGTCCCGGCGGTTAAGGATGCGCGCCTAGCGGGGGGGCTCGAGTGTCAGCAACCAGAGTGTGGAGACTTGCGGTGGAAAGGCCGTATGATCAAGGTTAATGGATACCGCGGTCTCGTCTGAAAAGCACCCGAGACGCACCGCGTTATAGCGGCGCAAAGCGAGCGCTTGCGAGCCTTCCAAAAAGCAGCCGAGTGCGCTAGAGAAAAATAAAGAGAGAGAGAAAGATATAAAAAAGGTCGCCGGCGCTTTCTGGAGCGCTGGCGCGATTTGAGGAATGCCCTCGCGTTTCGTGGCAGCAAAGCGGGTTATAAGCCGCAGCAGAAACGGGGCGAGAAGAATCATCGTGTCACCGTCGTCCAAGCCGACGGCCTCTCATTCTTTCGCACGAGCCGCATCCAAGGTCGCTAAGTGCCAGTCTTTGTTGAAGCATTACTGTAGAATGAACGCTTACGTATGCCACCCTTATATGCGGCGATAAAAGGAAATGCGGGAAAGTTTTCTATTTTTTTTATGCGACTGTGACACTGCTGTAGAGCTCTTTAAGTGGTTTGTCGTCGCTATGAGCGGGCTGCGTCGCATGGCTGAGTGTAAATGGCGAACACCGACTGAATCAATGCCAATCGCCGGTCATTGGTCTGGAGGTCACATTTCTTTCTGTGGTGCCGGGTCAGAGGTTGGCGCTCGACACTAATGGCATTCAGGCGACCCCCAATACAGGGTCATTTCACTGGGTCTTATCATGCGTCGACCGTTTAACAGAGCTATGTAAAGCAAGATGTTTACCCTGACCTGATATGCGCAAGCACCATACGGCACCAGCATTAGTGGGACGGTATAACGTGCTGGACTGTGAATAGCGTCAACATTACAATCGTCCGTAGCATGAAGAGTGCGCTTGGAGCTGTCGTCTCAACAGCGTGCTGGCCACGTCTGCAAAAGGACCACGTAAACACGGGCCAGGAAAATGAATCCAAAGCGTGCACTCAGCGTCGAGGACACCCAGGCCCGAAAGAAGCGTCGTGCGGAACAGGAGCGTCTTCGTTACGCAGTGAAACGTGGTGCAGACCGCGAATGAATGTATTCAATGTATGCATACAATTATGTAATTGAATTGCGTACAGCCCCATAATTCAATTAAAGTTTAACATTTGTGCCAAGATGCGATGTGCCATATGAGGCAATGACAATGCTCAACCCTCTCAGACATTATGAACAATGACGCACAACAACGCCTCAAGCAAACACCTCTCCCTGTGTGTTTTGTGTACTATGCAGACAAACAGCAGTGGTGCAGCCAAGTAACGTGTAACACCAACTCACCACTCTCGTATTGGACTAAACGCTGAAGAAATTACACATTCGCCGCCAACATCACCGCTAATTATCGTCAACCAAAACAACCAGCGTACAAAGCTTCGCTTACATCGATTCCCACAGTGCGCGGGATCCGCCGATTTCATCACTATTATTTTATTTATTGAACTATTTATTTGTTCAAATATAAACTAAGTAGTTCAGATTATTTAAAACTCATCGCATTCGTAAGAACACCTAATTTCAAAAGGTAAAGGCATTTATCAAGAAAGCTTACCTTAGGTTTCAGAAATGCCAAACGCTATCATACAGGACGTGTACATGTGCCCGACAAAAATAAATAGAGTCTACTTGCCGGGCGGTAACTTCATTGCCTACCTAAAGAAGAGGTCGATTGATTTATTGCATTGGACACCCCAAAGCAATCCTGCATGCATTAGGGACGAGGCGATCTGCAAAGCCGGCGTCGTCAGCGTAAGTCAGCAGAGCACAGAGAAGCACCCTGTGATTGGACTTCTTCTATTGGATTTACCCACTGAGCGATCCACTGCGGCGGGGAAGGAACAGAAAGAATGCAAAATGCACTTCTGTAAGCAGTTGTAAGTACTCGGTTGATTACTTTTCCATGAAAGGGGGAGGCGGGTGTTATGAGTTTGAAAGCATGCGAGTGAGAGAAAGCGACAGCACATTCGATAATTGGGCTAGCTGGTATCCGTTCATACTGAATAGAAAAACAAAGGGGGGGGGGGGGGGGCTGCGCACCAAAACACAACACATAGAACAGAGCAGGTGACAGAAACGCGAAAGTTAGTTACGAATGCAGCATTTGTGTCGTGTGCTCCCTTCTACGTGTTGTGTTTTTTAGTACAAGACAGTACGAAATAAACGCGATAAAACAAAACAGACACGAAATATTAGCAGAATCAGGTCGAAGCGTTAACAGTCTAGTCGATCGAAGAAAGCTCCGCAACGAATGCACGCGCGAGCGGCTGCACCGAAGGTGTGCTACATTTGCAATGCTCACAGCATCAATAGCCGACAAGACGCGGAACGCCTTCTGCCTCTCAGTCTGGTGAGCGAACGCGTGTGGAGACCTCAAAATCCTCTCCTCTGCAAAATGGAAAATGTGCGAGAATCGTGTCCATGTCATCAACGCGAGCATAAGCTAGAGCCTAATGTAAAATGAAACTTACCTCATAGAAGTGTGTGTTGAAGGGTGTTCACATCCTGTACAAATATATACCCTTCGCAAGCACTACAGCATATGTATGTATGTATGTATGTATGTATGTATGTATGTATGTATGTATGTATGTATGTATGTATGTATGTATGTATGTATGTATGTATGTATGTATGTATGTATGTATGTATGTATGTATGTACAGAATCATACTTCCGAGGAATGGCCAATTCCGGCGGCCATCGATCCCTGAGCCATCTTTGCGCCATTCTTGGTATATCGGTGGCTCGACAAGGCACGAGAGAAGATGAGAAAGACTCTAGCCAACCAAGTTAATAATGAATGGCTGATTGGCCGGTGTATTTAGAGTAAAATCGCAAAAGATGCTAATCTCACTTAGAATTCTTTGAGCTCTAGTACATGGCTTTTAACTGTAATCGACTCGGAGTCCGATGTATCTCGTGTCGAGTTCTATACTGGCAGCTAACGTTAACTATCGGTATATAGCTACAGTATATAGTTATACTATATTGGTTGGTGTCGGTTAAACTAACGTTAGTCCAGCTGTTCAAAGAAAAAAAAGGATTACATCTAAAAAGACAAGGTACAACATACAATTATAAGACCCTTGGTTGTCAGAGGTCTGACGACCGAAAACCGTAGATTTTATCATTGTGTCTTGCACCGTGTTTCTTAAATAATTTTTTTGTTGAAGAGCTTGGCCAAGGTTAGCTGGGACACCCTACATAAGGCGTAAGTTTTGCGTTCCTAATGTTCATAGACTTTCCGTAATTCAATGTAGGGTGTAATTGGCTCTATCCGATTTTGTCGTAACCGTGCAACATTATTGTTCACTTTCAGATTCCCCTCAGCAATAAACCATGAATGCGCGTTTTTCTTTGTTGCCATGCATGGCCAATAATGCGTCTAATATAGCTTATAGCAAGACAATTCGAGGAAGTTTGTTTCACAGACGCAATCCCTGAGAATTTTCAGATTTTCAACCAACCTTATTAACTCACTACTCTAAACTAGGCTAAAACACTTTGCCCGACAGCATATTTAAAGCTAATTTTGCATAAAGTAAGGAAATGGTGCCCTCTAGGGTCGGTCGGCACAGAATATACATATTGCCATCTGTTCGCAGAAAAATAGGTAGAGCTTTCTCGAAGTAAAATAAACTTCTTGTATAACTAATCTTTCTCTTAAGACCCAGTTAGTTCTAGCTCAGACAGTTGTCATGCTGCAATAAAGATGCAGCAAACTGCACTGTATTGCGATTTCGTTAAGTTGGCAACGGAACGCAAGATTGCAATTTTCTGCGAAGCTTGCGGATGAATGGCACCACTTCAGCCTTTTGCGCTGCGCGTCCCTCCATCATGAGCACGGTTAGGGCTCGAAGAGTTCTAAGGCAATATGTCGTAGTATATTTCTGCATTTTACAGTCTCCATTAAAGGTCTTTGTAAAGTATACGCAGACAACGAGCTCCCAAAAATTCTATTTGTTCTTTCGTATACACACGCCGTGGCTGCTTCGTGGCTTTCGCATTGTGCTACTAAGCACGAGGAAGCGGGATCAACTCCCGGCCACGGCGGCCGCAGTTCAATAAGGGCAAACTGCAAAAACGACTGTGTACCGAGCTTTGGGTGCACTCTAAAGAACCACAGGGGGTGAATATTAATCCGGAGTCCCTCACTGCTGCGTGCCTCATAATCAGATCGTGGCTACGGCACGTGAAAAAAAAAACAGAATTTTTTTCATTAAATTTTTTCTTTAGTATAGCTCCCACGAAAGTATTCGTACCATCTTCACTGATTCGAAAGCTTATGACATAATAACGAGGCAAAAAGGCGGAAGTACCTTTAAAAAAAGAAAACAAGAGGAACGCTACAGGTAAGCACGCCCATCTGACTCAGTATACGTGCAGGGAAACAAGGACAAAGGCTGAGATATTCCTACAAGCGAAACTACGAGCTTTAAAAGGACAGCGCCAGCTCCACACAAATGCACCACACCCAACCACTGCAATAGTTAGTCTTTGGTCGAAGCAAATTATACAGGTGCTGGAGAAGCGTCTTGGATCGTTCAATACAATGACGACATTTCTCTTTGCGGCAGGTTGAAAGTGCTATGTAAGAGAAGACCTGAG
Organism: Dermacentor andersoni; assembly: GCF_023375885.2. Classification (NCBI taxonomy): domain Eukaryota; kingdom Metazoa; phylum Arthropoda; class Arachnida; order Ixodida; family Ixodidae; genus Dermacentor; species Dermacentor andersoni. The sequence continues at coordinate 259,989,417 of NC_092814.1, read as the reverse complement.
GTAATGTCAGCAGAGGTAAAGCGGAGTTCATGATCTCCAGCATAGAGGAAGCAACATATGCGAATAAATTGAACTGATGAAACCACAATAAAGAAAAAAAAAGCTTCGTTCAACCATGACTGACACTGACGACACGGAAAGAGAAGGCACCAGCAAGATTTAGTTGCGAATATGCATGGGTATACAAAGGGTACACAGCGATTACGGAGTTTTGCCCAAGAAAGCAAGACAATTTGAACAGTCAAGAGAGCAAGACAATGTGTTACCAGCTGCGATGGTGCTGCAGAGAACTTATTCGGGGACTCGACAGGCTCACTCACACTGCGCCAAGGGACAAGAAGGGATACGGAGATGGTTTTTGGGAAACGTAGTAGGAGGTACTAGTGCTACGCCGGCCACAAAGCGATAAATTTTGGCGCCCAGACGAAACAACGTGGCGCTGAGAGGAACTGAACACATACTGCGAACCTCCAAACATTATGCTTCTGCGTTGACTCAAGCGCTCGACCTTGCTTTAGCGTAGCAATTCACAGACGCATACGGGTTCTACACTCCCCGATTCCTACAGCGCGATGAACCGTTCGATCATGTTACGGTCTCCTTGTATAGGTTTCTCAATAGCCGCTGTTAACGTGCAGGCAAAGGGCTGCTACAGGCTTGCATTGCGCCTGCACTCGACACTAATAACGAGAAGCTCTCGATTGTGCCGGTTTCGCCGTTTCGCAAACAGCACGAAAGCTGTAACAATGAGCATTACCGCCTCAAGTGCAGTTCCTGAACAGAAATATGCGCCATGTCGTCCCTTATCATCGAAAAAGTTAGTCTGGCCTTTCTCTATCGAAAACTGTGATCACTGGAACTATATCACTAGCGACAATGGCGGAACGCAAGAACGATATTGTACCGTGCATGGGGCGCACGAGAAATAACCCCAGGTGGCCAAAATTATTCCGGAGCGCTTTACCACGGCGTGACTGATGATGAGGTCGAGGTTCTGGTAAGCGAAACCTGAGAATTAATACAAACACAGCAAACACGCGTAATTCATTGACACATTGTGTGCAATAAGATACAAATAATATAATTACATACACATTACATGTATGGACGAAGGCAGACGAAAAAGAAAGGGCATTATTGCCTTAGCAATTAGATGCTTCACTCAAGACTGTTCCGATGTGTCACATTTCGCCATTTCCGAATCTTAAGCGGCATCGTCGCCGACTTACGTTGCTGATGCGCTGCCTCTAACAGCAGGCGCGTACTGGTGGTCCTATGCAGCGATGAAGCCACCGGTCGATTACAGGATGGATGACCATAGCCGGGAGCGTCATCGGAAGAGCCCAGGGTGTACAGGAAATAGCGCTGGTCGAAGGACAAACTTGCCACAGACGAGCCGGTGTTCTCAACGTCGCCGCCCAGAAGCGTTGGTGACAACTGCTCATAAAGCAGCTTTAGAGTTGGCTGAATGCACGAACTAAGGGGATTTGAGAGGTGGCGTGCCTCATAATGATGGCGTGCCTCATAATCAGGTCCATGTTTTAGCAACTAAAACCACGGAATAAATATTACAAAGCACCTCAAGCACACGTGATTTATTATCCCATCGCGTGTAAAAAGATGCAAATACTAGAGTTAAACGCACATTAACTGTATGGACGAAGGCGGACGAAATAAACAAGTCACCGCCATTTTCGCCTTAGCATTTAGGTACGTCAGTAATAACTGTCTTAATATGTCACACCGCAATTTCCGCGTCTTAAGCAGCATCGTCGCCGACTTGCGTTGCTGATGCGCTGCCTATAACAGCAGGCGCGTGCTGGTGGTCGTCTGCAGCGGCGGAGCCACTGGTCGGCCATACGATGGATGACCATAGCCGGCAGCGTCCCATAAAGAACTCACGGTGTATTAGGAAATCGCTCTGTTCGAACGACAAACTTGCCATGGCCGAGCCGTTTTTCTCCACGTCGCCATCCAGAAGCATTGGTGACAACTGACCATAAAGCAGCGTTTCAGTTTGCTGAATACACGACCTAAAGAGAATTGAAAAGTGGGCACGGAGCTTCCTTTGTTCTCGCCTTACGAAGTGACGGTGGTAGAGGCCCTGTGAGCCAGTGGACATGGTAGAGCCTCGCAGTAAAACAAGCCGACGCCATGGCCGTGACCGCGGCCGTTAGCCTAGGGACCGGATACCCCACTATCACCGAGGTCCGAAGCCTTGTGCTGTTAGGGAGCTTTGCTGGTGGCGCTGAGAGAACGCCACAGCATGCCCAGGCTGCTGCTCGCGCGCTGGTTGGTTGCTTGGCATCTGCTCATTTTCGTTGGTGGTGGATGCTGTTGATATTGGAACACCGTGGGGCTTTGGCCTTGGGTGGCGGCTGTGGAAGTACTCGGCTGCTGCTCCTGGTTCGCGGAGCTACCATTCTTGAGCGTAACGGCAACTTCCTTGGCTCTGTGCTCCTTCAGCCTTCGCCGGCAGGCCTCACGCGCATTGTAGACGTAGTCTGGGTACCTTCTTCGGTGGATGGTGGCAGCTTCGGCCGCCTTGCGCTGGTAGGGCTCCTTGCTGGTGGCGCTAAGAGAACGCCAAAGCTTGCCCAAGTGGGTGCTCACGCGCTGGTTGGTTGCTCGGCATCTGTTTCTTTGCATCAGCGGTGTATGATGTTGCTGGTGGAACGCCGCGGGGCTTCGACCCTGGGACGCGGCTCTGCAAGTCCTCGGCTGCTGCTCCTGGTGCCCGGAACTTTCTTTCTCGAGCTTGCCGGTAACTTCCTTGGCCATGTGCTGCTGCTGCTTACGCGAGCGGTTCTCACGGGCATTGTAGACGCAGTCTGGGTACTTCCTTCGGTGGACGGCGGCATCTTCGGCCGCCTTGCGCTGGTAGGGCTCCTCGCTGGTGGTGCTGAGAGAATGCCGCATCTTCGCCAGACGGCTGCTCAGGCGCTGGTTGGTTGCGCGGCATCTGTTTCTTTGCGTCCGCGGTGCGTGAAGTTGCTGCTGGAACACTGCGGGGCTCCGGCCATGTGACGCGGCCGTGGAAGTACTCGGCTGCTGCTCCTGGTGCCCGGAACTTTCTTTCTCGAGCTTGCCGGTAACTTCCTTGGCCATGTGCTGCTGCTGCTTACGCGAGCGGTTCTCACGGGCATTGTAGACGTAGTCTGGGTACTTCCTTCGGTGGACGGCGGCATCTTCGGCCGCCTTGCGCTGGTAGGGCTCCTCGCTGGTGGTGCTGAGAGAATGCCGCATCTTCGCCAGACGGCTGCTCAGGCGCTGGTTTTCGCTCCCCTTCTCAGCGGCGGCAAATCGTCCCTTCTGTCGGAGCACCATGTAGGTGCTTTGAAGTTGCGGAATGCGTGACCGAAGCTGGCAGCTCTGCTGTTCCGCGATAGAACGGTCAATCCGGGAATGAAAGGCAGAACAGGCACTGCCACCGCCGCTTCTGCAAATGCCGATGCGCTGTCTGTAACAGCAGGCACTGAGTGCTTCGCAGGCACGCGTCCTGGCTGTCCTCTGCTGCAAAGGAGCCAAAGGCCGACGACGATGGAGGACTTTCGCCGGATGCGTCGTTTACGAAGCCCAGGCTGTACAGGAATCTGCCCTGGCTTACTTCTTCTTTATCTTCTTTTCGTTCCCTTAGCTCGTGGGGCTGTTTTGTTTTCCTTTTAACTCGTAACGCATACCCACTATAGTGAGTTTGCCAAGTCTTGAGGGGATCAAGCTGATGACTATATGCATAAATTACACTTGCCAATTTGCAAAACAATTTCAGGGACGCTTAAGCTTCGCTTGTAAGAGTGGAACGCGATAGCATTCAAAGTTCCCCGACTGCTTCTCACGCTTCCCGGCAGCTGAAGCGTATATAACCGTAATGTTTACCGGGAAACGCTGGCCGCGAACGCTATGCACGAAGGTGGGCTTTGTGGTAGAAACACGGCCTCTTGCACGGGCCGCGATGCGGTGGAAGCGAATGCCAGCTGGAGGTATGGCAAGGAAGCGGGCGCGCCGTTCTGTGGCCCCCGAGACACCCGCGCGCCGGCGTGTGCAACAGGTGGACGCCGTGGTCTCTGTGAATTCCGGAAACGCTGGAAAAGGGGTTTTGTTTAGTTGTCGCGTAACAGAATTATGTTTTTGCGTATAGTGAAATTACAATCCGAGAGCTATCATGTCTGACGTAATAGTTCTGCGGAAACCCCCAAGGTGGAGACAAGTAAATAATTAAAGGAAAATCAGACACCCACCCATTCGTAGCAATTGCTACAAAGGAAAGCCATACGGTTACGATTTCCGAGTTTACGATTTTCCTACGTATTTCAGCTTGAGAAATTCAATTAGTTCAGTAAATTTCTTGTCTAACATGGATCGTCTGCGTACGGGCGATTCGAAAATCTGTTTGCCGAAACGACCGCGGACGCCGCCGACGGATTTTCTGCGGCATGGGCTCCTTAACGCTATCGCGTTAAAAGGACACATTCAAGGCGAAAGATGCAAGAAAATGAATGACGTATTCCGAATTGAATTGTACCACTACTACTACTACTACGACTTCTACTACTACTACTACTACTACTACTACTACTACTACTAATAATAATAATAATAATAACAATAATAATAATAATAATAATAATAATAATAATAATAATATACGCAGGTTTTTTAATTGCGCAGTTGTTTGGAATCAAAGCAGTCAACGACGGCGCAGACATGAACATTTGGAGTATAGGAGAGTCGAAGCTGCAATTAAAAGGCTGACGGCAATAGTGAGATACACGCCAAGGTTGCGAAAGACAACTTCAGTGATTATTTTCCTAGATATAGTGAAGCGGAGGCACGACAAAAGGAAGTGATGTCTTATTTCCTCCTTATTACTTAAAATGCAATGGTTGGAATGCGTTTGACCAGACCTTCGTGGATAAATATTCAGACGGAATCCGAAAGCTTAACTTGGAAATCACTGAATTGCAGTAGCTTCATACACACGTTTCTCTCGAGGGATACTTGAAGTGTGCGTGCATTGAAAAACTCACTACGCCAGAAATATCAGAAGTGCTGACAGTGAGGGGAAGTAGTTAATGTGGGGCTATAGACAACGCTTGTTTAACTGCACGCGTCCAGAATCTAACCGCACTGAAGTAAGTAGACAATGGTACCACTAGAAGGACAGGGCTTTCAAGGGAAGCCTTGCCCCCAGAGTTCGGCATCTTATTCCGAAACAAAGCCTTGGGAACAGGCACCAGAATTAATCGAATACATTGCAAATGAAGAGGATCTAGAGAATGGAACAGTCGTGATAAAGGAGCGTTGCTGGATGCAGAAGGTACGAACAGAGAGATACAGAACCTGCTACAGCATGGGCTGTAGTACTTCATGGGCTTCAAAGGAAACTAAACAGGAATATATATATATATATATATATATATTATATATATATATATATATATATATATATTTGAGCGGTATTGATAAATTATTCTACTAAAGTATAAAAAGAGGCACAGGAGGCTTGATCAGATAAAAAGATGCAATAATGACACACAAGTGACAACGCCGCCTGTAATTTAATTCCGCATCGGCTCACTGTGACGTCAACGTCACAGACGTTGAATAAATATACTGAGCAACATAGCTAGGTTAAAGAATAAGTCAGATTTTTGCACGACAGGGGAAGCATTGATTGCGATAGCAAATAATTAGATAGCTATACCAATGAAGGTGACCCGTTTTATCAGCCGCATAAACTGCTGTAAACATTAACTTACTAACTAAATTAACAACTTCCTTTTCACGCGCGCGCAGGGAGACGTGAACACATCTCACTCGACGACCAAGGACACTCGCTGTCGGAATGATGGCGCGATGAAGAGCGGCAGCAGCACCGAGCGAATTCTCCTTCCCGATGCCTCTCGCTTTAGCGTGAACTAGGCGCGCGAGAACACAGCGCACACGAAGCCATCAGCTATGTGCCGCTGGTCAGCTTTTGACCCCAGCGGTGATTGCCTCCACGATAGACTCGACCATAGCCACCCGAAGTGAGTGGACGTGCCGTCGGCGCTCTCCGGACCCCGAAATCTGCCCGAAGAGAACGTACACGTACGTGCCGTCGGCGCGCACTCCGAACCGATCCGACGTGAGCTTTGCCCGTCGCCCCCCGCTCGGGCCTCCCGAGGTGCCGTGCGCTGTGTGTGCCAGTCACCACGGAATACGCACGAATCCCCTCCGTTTGCGCCGTTGCCAACCGCTAAACCTACATCCGAACTTTTTTGGACCGTATCGATGTCGGAAAGTCTGTTCCTGGCCAGCCGCCGCACTGGGTCTTGCCTCACTAGAGGCTAGGCCAATCACTGGTAGCGCACCCACCCCCAACAGCCATGGAGGTGCAATCGCAGGGCGAAGACTTCGACCCGACAATGTTCAGACCCAGTGAGTGGACCACGATACTCCGCGCGTACAAGGGAGGCAAACCAAGCCCGGAAACGCTGGTTGTGCCTCCTCATGCAGCCCCTGTTCGAGATAAGCCTGCCGCGCCCGCCGTCGGTGCTCCGGCCGACACTGCCCCTGCGACCTTCAAGCCCACATACCGTGCTCAACAACAACAGCTGCGCGTGACGCACGCAATCGCATTGCGAAGTAAGCAACTTGCTTCACTTCCTCCCGGCACTATAAGGGTAGTCTTCCGACCAAGAGGAGGCCTCGCTTTGAACGGAGCCATGGCGCAGCCACTCATGAAGGCTCTGCGAGTCACCGCCGCTGACCGGGACCTAGGAGAGTTTCACCTCCGGATTCACCCGACGAATAACACCTTCACGGTCGCTACACCTCACGAGTCAACGGCCCTTCACCTCGTCCAAATCAAGGAAGTGGTCCTCCAAGAAACCAGCTACCCCGTCGCCGCCTACATCGCACCGCCGCCCGCTGCTGCGCGCGGAGTCATCTCGCAAGCTTACTGGGCGGAAACACCGGAAGAGATGCTACAAGACCTCCAGACTCGCAACCCGGAAGCTGATATCATCGCAGCCCGCAGAATGGGTAGGACCCTTTCCATATTGATTACATTTGCGCATGGCCCAGTCCCTCACACCATACGCTACATGAGTGTAGTGCATAGATGCACGGCGTACAAGGGAAGTCCAGACGCGTGCACAAACTGTCGTCGACCGGGCCACAGACACGACGTGTGCCCCCACCCCAAGAGTGGTCTCTGCCCGCGGTGCGGGGACAAGCATGAGCCGCAAGATGTTCCCTCCTGCATCACGATCTGCATTCTCTGTGGGGGGCAGCACCTCACGGGCACCGGCTCGTGCAAGGCAAGAAATGCCGCCACCAAACGACTTAGCCCACCGCCCCAGAAGTCAAAGTTCCCTACCAAGAAGGACTTTCCCCCGCTTAGCACGACCCTCCCGTCTACCTCTACATGGGCTTCCAAGGTTGCCAAGACGAACATCATGACTTCCCAGGACTCGGACGTGAAGGCTCTGCGGGATGAGGTAAGGCAGCTCAAGGCAGCCCTCTCTACCTCCACCCCTGCTCTACCCCCCACTCCACCATCCCCATCTTCCTCATCCAACCCGTCCGACCAACCTCCTCAGAAAAAGAGGAGGCCTGATGAGAGCCCAGTCAAATCTATAGACCTGGAAGCCAAATTTCAGGACCTCGCCCAAAACCTAGAATCCAAGTTCACAGAGCGCATTACTGCGCAGGTCACTGCACAGTGCCAGACTATGATTGAAGCTACCATTACCGGTATAATAGATAGGGTCATATCTAGCATCATGGCCAAGGTTGAGGAGCGTTTAGCTAACCTTATATCTGGACTCTCAGCGGCCTCTCCTCCCGCAGTCCCACCTTCTGCACTCCTCCTTCGCCCCGCCACCCTTCAACATGGCTCCTCCGAGGCACCATAATTCCTTACAAATTATGCAATGGAATTGCAGGGGCTTTCGGCGAAAGCGCGACCCTCTGCAGCAGATTATCGCCAATTCTTTGTCCCCACCAGACATTTTCGCTATCCAGGATGCCAATGTTTGCAGGCAACTGCCAGGATACGCTGTTATCCCCTCTGACTCCACTGATCATCCTCGGGTGGTTACATACGTCTGTAACACCCTGCATTACGCGGAGCACGACGTTACCTCTCCTATTGCTCACACCTTCATCGAAATTTTACCCCACACCCCTGCACAATCTCCCCTGTTCATGCTTAACTGCTATCTTCTCCCATGACAGCCGATTCACCTACTTGCTCCACTCCTCAAATCCGTAACCCAAATGGCCGGATCAAACCCCCTACTGGTTGCCGGTGACTTTAACTGCGCTCACGTGGACTGGGGCTATCGCCGCACCAACCACAGAGGCACAGTTTTATACAATAATACGCTATTACTTCACCTGACCATCTTTAATGATTTTAGCCTACCTACGCGGGTTGCTAACAGTGTTACTGCCGATACTAGCCCAGACCTCACGCTTGGTAGAAATTTGGCTCACCTACAGTGGGAAAGAACGCAAGCCACACTAGGCAGCGACCACCACCTGATTCGCATAGCGGTGAACTATCGCCGACCTCAGCGCAAATTTACCGCTAGGCACACTAATTGGGATCAGCTCCGTAAATTTAGGCAAGCGCAGCCAGCACAGGGCCCCTTCGACCTAGACACCTGGACTAGTCAGTTACAGAAAGACATTCGCCAACATACCCAAACGCTCGATACTACCCCAGACAACCCCGTTATCGACAGTAAGCTCGCCCACCTTCTTGAAGCTCAAGAGAACATAGCGCAAAGGTGGAGAACTCAAAAGCACAACAGGAAACTAAAACTCAAACTCACCCAGCTTCAATCCCAAATAGAACACCATAGTGCCACTCTTTGCAAAGCTAACTGGGCTCAGGTTTGTGACGGCCTCCGAGGCAATCTCTCCACAACCCGCGCTTGGCACCTGTTACGCCATATGCTCGATCCCACGCAATCTAAAACGCAGACGCGTCTTAGCATTCGCCGCCTCACTCATAATCATCGGCAGGACACCGACGCCTTCCTCGCGCAGGTGAAATGCACCTATACCACCCCAGGTCCTCCTTGAAAACATCCCGAGTACACGGGCTCACCCCAACCACAGCTTGACGCTCCTATTACAGAATCTGAATTTCGCGCAGCCCTATTGAAATTGCGCAATACCACACCCGGGGAAGATCAAATTACGAATGCTGCCATCCGAAATCTTGATGATGTCTCCATATCTCACCTCGTTACCTACTTTAACGAGTGCTGGGAGGCAGGTACCCTCCCTGCCTCCTGGAAGCATGGAAAAATTATATTTATCCCAAAACCTCACAAGCCCATCACCCTCGAGAACATCCGCCCCATTTCTCTTACATCTTGTCTCGGCAAGACCTTTGAGCACATAATCCTTGCACGACTGACAACGTACATGGAAGAAAATCACCTTTTCCCCCACAGTATGGTCGGCTTTCGTGCGCATCTATCTGCGCAGGATCCCTACTTCAAATTACGCACGATGTGCTTGATGATACCATCCCCCATCTTACTAAAGCCATCCTGGCGGTTGACCTCATTAAGGCATTTGACAGAATTCGACACGCTGCCATCTTACGGGAACTGCAGGAACTACAGGTAGGCCCTAAGACCTACAACTACGTTCGCTCCTTCCTCTCTGGCCGCACTGCCTCCTTGCACATTGATCAGCTCAGCACACCCTCTTATACACTCGGTGAATTTGGAACCCCGCAAGGCGCGGTCCTCTCCCCCCTTTTATTTAACATTGCTCTCATCCCCTTAGCCCAGAAGCTCAATCTCATCCCACACCTAAAACATACTCTGTACGCTGATGACATTACTGCATGGACCACTCATGGCTCAGACGGGGAAATTGAGGAAACTCTACAATTAGCAGTCGACACGATCTCCGCTCACGTATCATCTATCGGACTCGAATGTTCCCCCTCTAAGTCCGCGCTCCTCCTAATTAGACCAAAATCTGCCGCTAACTCACCCATCCAAATCACTTTACAAGGATCCTCTATCCCCATCACTCCCACCCTGCGCATCCTTGGCCTCTACCTGCAGGATTCCGGACGCAATGACCATACCCTTAAAACACTCAAGGCCTCCACGCAATCAGTGTTGCAGCTTCTACGCCGCGTATCTTCCCTGCACAAGGGTTTAGACGAAGCAGACAACATGAAAGTTGTACATGCTTTTACGCTTAGCCGCATTCTGTACGCCACTCCATATCTCAAGCTGAACTGCACGGAAACCGAGAGCGTGAACGCCATGATCCGCCTTGCAACTAAGGCAGCCCTCAACCTGCCTCGCAGCACTAGCACAGCCAAACTCCTTGCACTAAGCATGCATAACACGCTTCCTGAACTAGTTGAGGCGCACCTTCAGACGCAGTATTTAAGACTTGCCGCGAGCGCCACTGGCCGCCATATCCTCGCCTCCCTTCGCATCAACATACCCGCTAATCAGTCAACCCTTATAGCCATTCCTCGACACATTCATACACCCCTTGTAGTGAAACCCCTTCCTCGAAACGTCCATCCCCAATATCACATCTCTCGCCGCGTAGCTCGCGCAAATGCCCTCCACAAGTATTACGGACAAGTCGACAAAGCCATCTGGGTGGACGCCGGATGTACAACGCATGAAGCTGTAGCAGTTGCTTACAACCCAACCTTACCCCGACCCCTAACTCACCATCTTCCCTCGGGCTCTACACCTGAGGAAGCAGAGGAGACCGCCATCGCCTTAGCCCTGTTCGAATCGCACCGCTGGCACGAGTTGTTGGGGTCTCGGTGTTGACGCCCGTTATTGCCAATGGGTCGCAAGCCCCAAGGGTAGCGTTGGCCTGGCGGCCTGGGGCACTGGAAGCATCCGAAGGTCCCGGCAAAGCATGAGAAGACTGGTAACAGAACAACTTGTTTATTCTAACATAGCAAAAGAGCGGCCGGTCAGGTCGACCGAAGTGGAGAGACGGGAGAGCACGTAACTCAACAGTACAAATCGGAGCCTCTCCCCTGGCGTCCGGGGGCAGCTGCTTTTATACTCTCGGCGTCGCGGTCCAAAAGGGAAGGAGGGAAGGTCACGGGATGAAGGTCACGGGACGGCGGAGCATGACCCCACGACGGCGCGAACTGTCGGGCCGAGAGACCTGCTGAACCGAGTGTAGTGACGCATCGCCAACCCTCACCCACACGACGGCGCGAACAGTTGAGCCGAGAGACGTCCAGGCTCCTCATTCGGGGAACTCCGCTCCCCGGCTGCCGCGCTTTGACAAGCGAGGGCACACACACACACACGCACACACGAAGACACGTGGCACTGAAACACGCCTGGACACGCTTGGCGGGTAGGCGTTTCGGCGGCGTCGAACGGGCCAAAATGTCCGCCGCTTTGAACAAAGCCCCGGCGTCCGTTGCATCCGCGCCGGCATTACCGCGCGTTGTAGGCGAAACGTAACAGACCGCCCCGCCGGGGGAAGGAGATCCCGAAGGTCAGGGGACTGCATCCGCTGTCCGGAGGGATGTCGCTCGATGATGCTCATAACCGAAGTTGGGCTTCCTTGGGCGTTTCTTGAGCGCAGCGCACAGAGAAGGCCTCGTTCTCACGTTCAGGTGCACACAGGACACTGCAAAGTGACTTCGGGAGAGTTGACATTTTTGTTCTCGTTTCCGGCAAGCGTTAGAACCACGCCAAAAGTCAACCGCTCAGTCAGCAAGCACGGCACAACCCTCACTAAGCCCTGCCAGGCTCTTTCCCCCTTTTTACTGCTGCCTAGTTCCTTACAGTAGTTTAGCAGCACTCAGAACGCGTCCACAAATCGGAAAATTGCACTAGAAAGCACATCATCACTTTGAAACACTACACAAAAGCAATAGGTTAAAAATCCTGCCTCAGGAAGAAAAACATCAGTAACAAGCAATCTTGAGGCTGATTCCCACGTTAGGGGCTTCGACTTAAGCCATCGGCGTTACCGTTGAGACACCCCTTTTTGTAACGCACCTCAAAGGAATATTGTTGCAAAGCGAGGCTCCAGCGCAGGAGGCGGCCATTTTTGGGAGAGATGGTCTGCAGCCATTGGAGAGGGCAGTGATCCGTCTCAATGATAAACCTCGAGCCAGCTAGGTAACATGACAATTTCTGAACGGCCCACACGATACACGCACACTCTTTCTCGGTGGCGCTATACGCCTGCTCACGACTCGTCAGCTTACGACTAGCATACAGGACGGGGTGTTCTACTTCTCCATTTTCCCGTTGGCACAGTACAACGCCCATGCCTCGCTCACTAGCATCACACTGAACAACGAACCCTTTTGTGTAGTCGGGCGATCGTAGCACAGGTTGGCTTGTTAGGGCGCTCTTTAGGGCGCTAAAAGCTCTTTCCTTCGTCTCATCCCAGACGACTGTTTGCGGCTCTGTCTTTCTTAGAGCATCCGTCAAGGGAGCCGCGATATCAGAGTACCTGGGGATGTACCTCTGATAGTAGCCGGCGACACCTAAGAACGACCGAATATCGGTCTTCGTACGCGGTTGCGGGAAGTCTCGCACAGCGGCCACCTTTATTTCAGAGGGGCGGCGACGACCCCGACCAATCACGTGTCCGAGGTAGACAACCTCGGCCTGTGCTAACTGGCACTTGGGAGCCTTGACTGTCAAGCCCGCATCGCGCAGGCGGGTTAGCACTGCCCGCAAGTGCGCCATATGCTCAGGCCAGGACGCGGAGAATATCGCTACGTCGTCTAGATACGGTAAAGCGAATTCTTGCTGTCCCCGCAACACTTTATCCATGAGGCTTGAAAAGCAGTATGGCGCGTTCTTCAAACCAAAACTCAAAACTTTAGGACGGAATGTCCCCATTGGTGAAATGAACGCCGCATACCTACTAGCCTCTTCTGTAAGTGGAACCTGCCAATAACCCCTGACGAGATCTAGGGTGGAAATAAACTGAGCGCTACTCACTCTCTCAAGGCGCTCCTCGATGTTAGGGATCGGATAAATTTGATCCTTAGTGATGGAATTAAGCCTGCGGTAGTCGACGCAAGGACGAGGTTCCTTGCCCGGTACCTCAACTAAAATCAAAGGGGAGGTATAATCACTCTCACCCGCTTCAATAACACCGAGAGCTGTAGCATTTTCTTTACCTCAGCCTCCATAATATCGCTCTGGCGGGGTGACACCCGGTACGCCTTGGATCGTACTGGCTCTGGGGAGGTAAGTTCTATGTCATGAGTAAGGACAGAAGTCCTACCAGGCCTCTCAGAGAACAGACCTTGAAACTCTTGTAAGAGCTGGTGTAGTTCGGTTTTCTGCTCAGGCGACAGCGATGCTTTACTTATTAAGTCACTAATGACTTGATCGGTGTCTTTCCTGTTCGTCACTGAGCCTAGTCCCGGAAGCTCGACCGGAAGCTCTTCTAACTTTCCCGCATCGGGAATTTCCTCTCCAGTATCTGGTGCCTTTAACGCTACAGGCTCAATTTTATCCCGTTCGGGCGTGCTCTGAATACCAGCTTGCTGCGCCTCTGACCCTTTTTCATCGTTCAACAACGTCGGCCCCGCAACTACCGCCTTTGCAGCGAGCTCCCGAACCTTCGATCTGGTTAAGGCCTGAACGCTAGCCTCACCAAACAAAAGCCCCTTCTCGCGCAGGAGGTGATCGGACCTGTTCGAAAATAAGTACGGGTACTGGGGGGGCAGCATAGATGACACTGCGGCCTCCGTCTCAAGTGCTCCGAAAGGTCCTTCAATAAGCACTTTTGCTACCGGCAGACACACGCTATGAGCTTCCACTGCTTGCTTGATCCATGCGCACTCGCCCGTGAACATATCGGGTTCTACGTAAGAGGGGTGAACTACATCCATTGTAGCTGCGGAATCGCGAAGCACTCGGCACTCTTTCCCGTTCACGAGGAGGTCTCGCATGTAAGGCTCGAGAAGCTTGATGTTCTCGTCAGTGCTGCATATAGACAAAAACACGACTTGTGTTTTTGTTTCTGGACACTGCGCCGAAAAGTGACCCGGCTTCTGGCACGTATAACAAACGCGCGCTTGCCTCATCTCGAACCGCTTTCTGCGTTCGGCTTCGGTTGCCGCCGTC